>NW_025738213.1:0-2317 GCF_021292245.1 Micropterus dolomieu
TTTTCTGATCATTGTTGTTAGTTATATATTTATATGTTCACAATATTCTCTAACGTTGCGTTACTTCTGCACAGACCCAGAATAATGCACATGTATATGTCTGTATGTCTGTCTGCCTGCAGCTCCTCATCACAACAGCAAATTCCTCGTATGTGTAAAACACTAAATAAAGCTGCTCCTGACTCTGATTACCTGCAGTAAGATCAGTCCGAGCTGCAGCGTCCAGTCACTGACAGATCTCTGATAAAGAGGTGTGTCGGCGGGATAAAGGACTGTGTGAAACTGTGGGGCCTTGAACACACCATCGTGTGGGCCGGTGCGCTGATTTTAACACCGCTGTGTTTACAAACTTGCGGGACGTTTCGGGGAAACGTTTTGAGATTAAACTCTCCTCCGCTCGCATGTCGCGACAGCAGCAATAAGACGAGACCTCACGGTCCTTCTCTAGGTGAGCCCCGCCCCTCGGCAGCCGTCTTGGTAAGGCCTCGGGTATCTGGGACTACCAGGATCAGGTCTCTCTCTGAATGAGCGGCTTCTGGTCCCCATGAAACCTGCATGAATCAGCAGGAAAACCTGAACCAGTTTGAGGACTTTGTCCCAGAATAAGGTTTATAAAGAGTTTCTCCCCGCAGGTTAGACATGCACGAGCTTTCACCACACCGCCTTCATTTACGGCGCTACGCAGAGCGCCGGGGCGGGACGCCGTGAGCTCCTCCCACCTTGAGCTCCTCCCACGTTGAGCTGATGCTAAGCTAACTGAGGTTCTGGACACAGGCGGCAGTTTCCTAACAGGTCCTGCAGTACTGCAGATCACACCTGGGGCCTTTAACGCAGGACTCTGGAGGACACGTAGAGACCTGATGTGGCCACACACCTGCTCCTCGCCGCCGCCACGACATCTGAAACTGACGTCAGTGGAGCCACACGATTGGCTGAATGTGTTTCCCGTGATTGATCACATGAGGGAAATGGGACGCACCCCCTGCAGGCAGGATGTGAACATCCATTCTGACTCACCTGCGTCTGACGGCTCCGCGTGTTCGATCACCAACGCTCCGGGTTCTGACACGCGATGCTTCTTCTTCTTCCTGATTAGGCCACGCCCCTCGCCTGATATGATCGGTGCAGCCACCGCCTCTGAGCTCACCTGACCAGAAAGGAAACACAGAAAAAGGAGCGACCTCATCAGTGTTCCCTCTGAAGGACGAGCCAACGTGATGAACAAGATGACCCAGAAGACAAATACAGAACATATTTAGAAAGAAGGAAATAATTTTATTTTGAAAATCTAACTACACTGAACTACACACATCTGCTGCCACACATATAAAAGCATTATTTTATGTAATGTGCACATAATATTTAAGTAAGCAAACATGTGTTATTATATATCTTGTTATTGGCTTTGCTGGTTTTGATGTCGCTGATCAAAAGTTATCAAAAGAACTTTTAGTCGTTAATCATAATTTTTACTTTTCTGTCTTTACGTACAATTTTACATAAATGCCCGTAAATCTAAATCGGCTTACCAGGGTACACGCGGGAATCCTGAAGTCAAATTCAACATATTTTAAGACTTCTTAAAATACTTTGAGCTGTAACCGATTAAATCAACAGTTTTCAGATTTCCTGCGTACGGTCGGTTGTTCTGGTAAATCGGTCGATCCCCGCGACTAACGTTCCAGAGACGAAGTCGCTCCTCTCCGCCTGCCCGGCGTTATAAATAAATCCGTTCACCTGCACGTCAGCAAACACACTTTGGGACAAATTGAAATAAATATCTTCAAAATGTAACGAATCGTTAAATTAAGACCCCGCGGACGCCCTGCTTCGGCTATTGTAACCAAACTTGTCGCGTCGGCTCAGACGATCGGTCCGAGCTTCACCGAGCAGTTCTGGGATATTCTTCCACTAGAGGGCGCCAAAATATTTAACACGCCCAAAACCCAGAATTGTCTCACCAACATCTTCACAGTTTTAAGCGTTTTAAGTTTAAACTGTAAGTGAGTGAGTGTAAGTGAGTGAGAGTGAGTGCGAGAGTGAGAGAGTGTGAGAGTGAGTGCGAGAGTGAGTGCGAGAGTGAGAGAGTGTGAGAGTGAGTGCGAGAGTGAGTGAGTGCGAGAGTGAGTGAGTGCGAGAGTGTGAGAGTGTGAGAGTGAGTGTGAGAGTGAGTGCGAGAGTGAGAGAGTGCGAGAGTGAGTGCGAGAGAGTGAGAGTGTGAGAGTGAGTGCGAGAGTGAGTGCGAGAGAGTGAGAGTGAGTGCGAGAGTGAGTGCGAGAGTGAGAGAGTGTGAGAGTGTGAGAGTGAGTGCGAGAGT
>NW_025738214.1:0-1246 GCF_021292245.1 Micropterus dolomieu
CCTCACACCTGGAACAACATCTGTAAAGATAAATGCTAGTTCTGAAACAATTACTCAAATAATTTAGTTGATGGATTGTTTAATTAAGCCATTCATTAAGGTAAAATCCCAAACATTGGCTGTTACCATCTTCTCAAATGTGAGCATTTGCTGCTTTTCTCTGTTTTTTATTGCTTCAAATTGAATGTGCGTGGGTCTGGGACTGTTTGGGCAATGCAAGTAATTATTACTATTATTAAGTCATTATGTTGACACTGATCACATGACACTTGGATTGGATGGATTTCTGGATGTAACAGCTTGCATCCATAAATAACAGCTGCATTTTACTGTTTTATTTATTTTATTTCATTCATTTGATGAACAATATGAAATTAATTAGCAACACACACACACACACTTACTGTTTTACTTATTTATGTTTATTTTTTAATATTTGTTTTTACTTTATGTATTTTATTTTATTATTATTATTATTTAACACACACACACACACACACACACACACCTTTAATGATTTATTTACTTATTTAATGAAATGTATGAAACTAATTGTTTTGTAATTTATTTGTAGCTGAATTGAATTGAAAAATTGACAGCAAATAAGTATGTTGACTCAAGAACTGTACTTAAGTAAAAAAAAAAAGGTATTTGTACTTAGTATTTTCTTTTCATGACACCTCTACTCCACTACATCTCAGAGAGTGATATTGTACTTTTTACCTTTATTACATTTACGTGACAGCTGTAGTTACTTTAAATTTATAATTAATATTTGAATGACTCAAATCTCTATGTGTGGTTCCAGTAATGCGCCTGCTGGGCATCCCCTGCCGTGTGGTCACCAACTTCGAGTCAGCCCACGACAACAACAGCAATCTGATCATCGACGTGTACCACGCCGACTACGGAGTGAGAGAGAAAGAATCCCCTGACAGTATTTGGTGAGACAAAGAATCTACAATTTCTTACTTTGAGAATGCACAGATGGCAAGATGCAGACCAGTGTGAGCTTCAAGTCCATCAAACTTGCACAACTCCAGAGCACCACTCTGTTTTATTCACCAAACACTTTCGGTTAGCTTGCTTTATTTCCTTTTTCATTATAGAAGTTACATACATACATCTGTCATGTGACCGATATATCCATAGGAACATGTGTAGTAGTAAGTATAAAATAGATAATAATCACATGCCATATGTCCATTGAAAAAGTTGGTCGCTGTTATCATTCCTCCTGTCAATA
>NW_025738215.1:0-6073 GCF_021292245.1 Micropterus dolomieu
CTAGATGAAGGCCTATTTGGTAGATTTATATAGCCTATAATTTTAACTTAAGTTAAATAGGCTACAGCTGTGTAGTGCACAGAAGCCATTGCCATGGTTACTCTCCATAGAGTGCCTGCAGTTTACTCACGGAGCGCTTGTTTCCTGATCACCTGAGGAGCAAAGAGCAACTACAGGGCTTAGCGACTACGTTGTGATTTTAAGAACTTTCTTAAGACTGACATCTTCCCCAGTAATAATCAGTATGCAGTGTGTAGCTATCCACTTCACTGTGGCATTTGATCGCTTGTCTCACTGCATCCAAGTAGTCTGCAGAAGCCTCCCTCCGCTGCTTGTTTGGGTGGGTGATTTGCAGGCTGATCAACATCCTGCCCCTCCTGTGACCCAGGGTTTGACTGTATGTGTATTCAGAGCCAGTGAGCAACGGACTTTCAAAATAATAATAATAACGCGTTAACGTGCCCAGCCCTAGTTTTTATCCTTTTGTACATACAGCTATTCTGGGTATTTATATACACAATTGAGAGTGACTGAGAAAGACTAAGGGATATAGACAGAAAGACATCTAGTCTAGCAAGAGGACCTATGTGTCTACATATGATTTTTAATATAGATTATGAATATTAATATTCAAAATATTAATTCATAAATCCTTGTTAAGGGCACCACCGGAAATTCAGTTCGCCCAGGGTCTCCGGACTCCCTAGGTAATGTTATGGGTTTAATAATTACACAATTATTCCTAGTGATCAGTTAGTAGTAATGCTTAATCATTTCTATAAAATCAATCAGTCAATCTCATATCGAAGGCGTAAATCCTCCATTATAGTGACCTGGACTATAACTAAAGGTGGATATAAAGTGAGTTTCAATTCAATTCAATTTTATTTATATAGCGCCAAATCACAACAACAGTTATCTCACAGCGCTTTTCATAAAAGAGCAGGTCTAGACCGTACTCTATGATGTTATTTACAGAAGCCCAACAATTCCCACCAAGAGCAGCACTGGGCGACAAAGGCAAGGAAAAACTTCCTTTTAAGAGGCAGAAACCTCAAGCAGAACCATGGCTCAGGGTGGGCGGCCATCTGCCTCCACCGGTTGGGGTGAAGGAGAGAGAGGGAGAGAGAGAGAGAGGAACAGAGAGAAAGAGAGAGGGATGGAAGGAGAGAGAGGGGAGGGAGGCAGCCTACACAATATACACACAGAGGTACAGACAGTAAAGGTGATGTTGCTATAGACTAAATGAAAAATGGTACAGATATTTATAGTAGTGTTAATGATAACAATCGTAATGTTAATGATTATAATAACAATAATAACAATAGGACTAGTAACAATAGTTGTTTAAATATATCAAAGACATACAACAATAATGATTAAACAAACAGGATGCAGTCAATGAAAATGATGGAGTTAAACGTGGATTTAGTGGTCTATTGTAGAAAAGATTTGAGTCTAAGGAGGCAAGAGAACCAATAAATGCAAGTTATGGTAATAACTCAGTTAAATTTGGCTAGGATTAAAAGACTATTGGACATCAACTCAACCACAGAATGCCGTTTTTCCTTACTGCTTGTTGTGTCTCCAGCCGGTTGGTGTTCGGCCAGCCATACGCTGGCAGAGTTTCATGCGTTCTCGGTTGAGACGGCTTAACAAACCATCGTCTGGTAGATTTCTCTGCCAGGGAATTGCTCCGGGAGGTCCGCCCTTCAGCTGGTAACTTAGTTGAAGAAAGCTTGCAGTGATGGCTGTTAACCTTGGCTCGGTTCATGGGTTTTGATGTCTTTTGGGCTGCCGGCGCAACTAACCCACGTGGCTGGGTCCAAACTTCGGGAAGCACTAAAAGTTAACTCGACTAAAATAAAGCTTAAAAGAACTTGGTCGTTCTTGAATTCAGAGTTGCGCAACTGAAACGATCTGATAACTTTAGAAACAAACAAAAGAAAAGAATAACTTCCACGAAAGGGAGCGAGACTTCGCGTGTGTCGCTTGAAAAGAACAAAGAATGCCAGGCCAGACTCCTTAGGGGTTTGCTGCGAGACGGGACACGCTCCGTAAGCGTGTAGAACAGAGAGCAAGAGCGAAGAGACCAGAGAACAAGAGAGAGAGCGGCGTGTGTCGCCGTGTTTTGTTTCCTAGGGCGTGTCCCAGGAGGGGCTGTGTTTCCCCTGAGAGAGGCTGTCCCTTAACTTTAATGTCTATTTTAAAGTCTATTTGCGCGTATTTTAATCAAATACCTTCCCACAATCAAACCTTAAATGTCATAAACAGTTATACCGTTCTTAGTTTCGAGCATTTGATAAAAAGGAAAGGAAACAAATACTTAATCGTTGTAATGATTAGAATGGTTACCAGTTAAACACATTTTCAGGATTTCAGGATGGCAGGAAGTTAACTAACGTTTCCTGAATAATATTGGCTGTTAAACATTCTTACTACGAGAATATATAAGTAAATTATACTGACATGGCATCATATTATGAGCAAATAAGTACAGAGTGATACATTAAACAGCAGGAGCGGCATTTCTGAACGATGGCATGTAATACTTAGTTTGTCCTCTTGGGAGACACTGGTTCCATGAGAGGATAATTGATCCTCTCACTATTGAAGAAATGGTTATTTAACATTAAATTTGAGCTGGAAAATTAATTAAGTAGCACAGGATAATATTTCTGTATCATATCATTTCTAAAGGAAGTAGTTAAAACATAAATTGAAGAAAAGTCAGGGATCCCTGCTGACTTGGTAATATACAACAACATGGTAATATAACTACTCAAATGGAGTGGAGAGACCTGCTAAGTAACTTAAAGATTATTTAATTAAACAAGGTAATAGACAAGCTATAAGGAGATAATGTCCACACAATTGATATTGTCATTTTAACAGTCAGGGCATTGAGTCTTATCTCAGCTTCACCAGAGGTGGTAAGTTTTACGATCTAACTGCCCAAAACAGCACTTAGGGGTACGCAAACCTTTTAGTTTAGTATCTAGTTTAAATATATATATAAGTTTATATATAAGAAAGCAAAACATACATTTTTGAAAGTAAAACTGTATGTGAGCACACTTGTCGACAATAATCCTTCACTGCACAAGAAAACCTGCTAGTTTAACCAAACACTGCAACATCACCCAAAAGTCTAATGGGGCAGGAAACACGAGCAATCACGTAATCAGACAGGTTGGAAACGTTTTGATAATTAGTAAACTTTCCGTTTGACCTCCAAAGAAAGCTTGGGTTTTGTGACCTGTTAGACTTGGTTGATGTCTCAATTTTACCAGATTACTCTAGTGATTATTAGGTTAGGTTATTATAAACAATCGATGCAATTGCCAGAACTATAAAAATAAATCCAGTTAGTTGTAAAACGTATTTACCCTGTCATCTAAAATAATTAATCCATATAGATCAAACTTAATCAGATCTTTTATTTAAACCTGCAGTGCGGGACTTCATCTATGGACAGTGAGAGTAATTACACTGTCAACACGTGCTCTGCCCTAGTCAGTTTCTGCTATTGCTATGGTCGTCAAAATTGTGTGAACTCGTTTTGCCAGGGCTTGAATGTAACAGATGTTCATTTATATGGAAATTTCATTGAAAATGTTACTTTACAAAAGTAGTAGTACTCATTAAGTATTAAGCATTAAGCAAAGATTTAACACATTAAAGAGGTCATGTTATGGTTTTTGGCTTTTTCTCTCTCCTTTATTGAGTTATATATCTTTTTTGTGCATGTAATAGATTTGCAAAATGAAAAAGCCCACTCTAAAGGGAGTTCCCATCCCATTTGTTACAAATTAATAACTTACCACTCTGAAATTCTTGCTCCAGTATAGGCCATGTTTACCAGCTTTTCAGGGCCCACCCTACTCTGCTTCTGATTTGGCTAGTAGTCCTTACCTAGGAACTGCGCATGTGGAACTTCCAACAAAGATTTTATAGCGTTACAACACGTAGGATGAAAAGAGGAGCAGCAATGTTCAGTATCACAAAAAAATTGTTTTTTTTAAACTATGTAAACCTGTTCTGGTACAACCCCTAAATAAGATTTAGAACCTGAAAATGGGCATAATATGACCTCTTAAAAATAGGATTATTATCACTGATGAATGAACGTAGCAGTATTTTACTCTTGTATGTGATCAAGGTGGAACTGATTACAAATACTTTATATATCATTGGGTTGTTAATCTACAGTATAACAATACATCATGTTTTTAAGTCAATCATATGTTTTATATAAAGATGTTTAAACTGGAATGTAACCACTAACTGTCAAATGAATGTACGTAGTTGAGTTAACAATATTATCTTTTCTGAAATGTAGTGGAATACAAGTAAACGGTTCAAACATAAAATAACAGAAAATGGAATTAAGTACTATACACTTATTTACTTTCCACCACTGCTCACTGTATCCATTAATGCAAAAGAATTAGAAAATATAGCCGCAAGCACCGATTCGCGGTTCCAAACCTTTTTTTGCATTAACGACTTCAAAATAACTTCACACATATGGTTAGATATTGTTATGAAACATATCCTGCACGTTTTGGAAAGCTTGACAATCATTTTCCGATCTATAGCTTAATTTGTATAATTCAAAGTCCAGTTATTATGCATTTATAGCGTCTCTTAGTGGTCGATTTTAATGAGACTTGCAGTGTATGTGTGAGGTCCTTATGTTCACATATTCTTGAAGTTTTGTGTTGACTAGACAAACATTTTGCGATTTGTAGCCTGATTTGCGTTATGTCACCTGCAGTTTGCTTGCATTTATAGCGCCCCCTCGTGTTCAATTTGAATAAAACTTTCAGGGCAAGTTTCACTTACTTATGAGGACATATCCTGAGAGATTTGTGATGATTGGCAACTGGCCAGATATATCTGGGGCACTTATCTGAACATATCCTGTTATGATTGGCCCTTTCGGTTGCTGATTTGTGTTCATTTATGTCCAGAGCCACGCCCCTTTCGAAGTTCAATAATAAAATAATAATAAATATAGCCATAAGCGGCAATTTACGGATTCAAACCTTTTTTTGCATGAACAACTTCAAAATTATATTACACATGTTGTTTAACGAAGTTATGAAACATATTCTGAAAGTTTTGTAACGATTGGACAAGCATTTTCTGATCAATAGCTTCATTTTTAAAATTCCACATCTAGTTATTATGCATTTATAGCGTGGTCCTACGGTTGCTGATTTATGTTCATTTATATCCAGAGTCACGCCCCTACTGAATTTCATTTGTCCATATCTTGAAAAGTAATTGAGAAATCGACATGCTTTATACAACTTTTAATAGGCTTGATCCGAAGATGATTCACTGAAAATTTGGTGGCAATCGGAGCTACAGTCTAGGAGATGTCAAAAATGTGTTTTTCAAAAAATTTTAAATGACGGAAAAATTTTTATAGGCGGGCCTTAATGGTCCTTGAGCTGGACCTGTGTGAGAAATTTCAATAATAATAATAATCTTTATTTGTAGAGCACTTTTCAAAAACAAGTTACAAAGTACTTTAACAAGCGTAAAGACAATAATACTAAAACAATACATGATAAAAGCAAGAAAACATTGAAAATCCACGTTTAAGATAAATATAAAATAAGTAAAATAGAATAAAATAAAAGGGATAAAATAAAGTCAAATAAAATCAGGAAAGGCTCTCCTATAAAAGTATGTTTTAAGAAGGGACTTAAAAGAGTTCACTGACTCAGCCGACCTGATTTCCTCGGGCAGGCTGTTCCAGAGCCTCGGGGCCCTGACAGCAAACGCTCTGTCCCCTTTAGTTTTCAGTCGAGACTCTGGAACAGACAGCAGACCTCTGCCCGAGGATTTCAAGGTACGTGCTGGTGCGTATGGGACTAAAAGGTCAGAAATATAACAAGGCGAGAGGCCATGAAGAGCTTTAAAGTGATCAATAGAATTTTAAAGTCAATTCTAAAACATACTGGGAGCCAGTGTAATGAAGCTAAAATAGGAGTAATGTGGTCATATTTCTTTGTTCTGGTTAAAAGCCTGGCAGCTGAGTTCTGGACAGTCTGGAGTC
>NW_025738216.1:0-1640 GCF_021292245.1 Micropterus dolomieu
CAACAAAGCACAACATCAGCTGTACAGACAGCAGCAGGAACTCTGAAATATGTCCCATTGTTCCATCTAACAGAGACAGTGTTGTCTTTGGTGTCTCTACAATCAACAGCACAACTGACTGTTTATTAAATCACTGAGTATTATTGTCAGATGGACTCAATCAAATCTTTATTAAAGTTAGAATCTGAAGGTTTTCATTAAATAAATGTCTGTTCAGTCACTGTCTATCGTCTAATGAGGTAACACAGTGCTGACTGAGCCTGTGGCCCACTGATCAAAGTACTGCAGTATTTACATATCTGCAGTATTACCAAGGGAAAAACTGCAGTATTAAGTTGCAGCACAGAGCAGATGAACCAGGCAGGAAGTCAGACACAGAACGGCAGAGAGAATCTGGAGGATTTTCAAAATAAAAGACCCTGTGCAGACTCCTGATGGCATATCAACAATAAACACAGTTAAAACCAGAGCTTGAAGTGGGCCGGAACGCCCCGGGACAGCTCAGTGATGTTGTGCTAAGTTATAGTTTTAACACACTGTAACTTTAGTCCTGCTAGTGTTTACAGCCAACAGCTGATGAGAGTTGTTCTGGGTCCACTTCAGATCTCTGACAGGTTTGTACCTGGAGATGAATTACCTCAGAGGTCGTCTCCTCTCCAAAACAAACAGACTGGCTCATTGAAACATTAAAACACAGCCACGTAGCAACGTTAGCGTTAGCTCTGTAAACAGCTAACAGCTGATCTGCCAGAGAACGCAACGTAACTTTTCCTTTTTATTTACGGACAGAGCCGTGCTGTTGTTTCACAGCTCCTGACTGGTGAACAACCTGCAGTGTTTCAGATTGTTTATTTGAGTGTGTTTTATTGATCTAGTGTGTCAAGCTTATTACTTCACTATATTATGCTATATATAGATGTTACTCATGGATAGGCGCTAGGCTGCTGTATGAATGAGCTCTTTAGAGATATAGTGATAGTAATTATATATATATGGCTGGTCTGGTAGTATACTCAGGAAAGATTGTGAAAATGGACGGATTTAGCCGGAGTAGTGGCTTAATTGAATATTGACAATATGTTTTTTTTTCCATGGTTTGAATTTGGTTGTGGCTCCATGTGGCTTTATAGAACCATGACAGAGAAAGATCAAGAGGTGAATTTGTGCTTTATACTTTGTCAATTACAGCGAGCCAGGCAGCCTTCTGTGTTTGAGAACTGCGCTGTTTTTTTAAATCGCCCACTAGAGGCCACAAAAAAAGATTAGAGTTCATTTTAATGAACGAGATTTGGTGACTCGAGTCTGTCAAAAGAGTGAGACTGGCACTGGTTAAAACAGACAAAAAGAAACAGTTTCACTACGACGCTACTGAACCAGAGTAGAAGCACAAACATCAAGGACAACTGAACAAATAAGCAAAATCTGAACAAGTCAGCAAAATCAGGCAGGCAAAACGCTCTTATTGTGAAATTCTCCGTGTGGTATATGGCTCCCAGAGAGCTGCTATCTGTAGCTGAAGCACACAAGATGACAGATTAACAACACGTTAACAACACGGGGCAGCTAAACGCTCCGCTGCTGAAACACTTCAGTGTGAGTTCACACCGGACAAACCTGCAGCACAGCCCAAGTATATCCAG
>NW_025738217.1:0-1211 GCF_021292245.1 Micropterus dolomieu
TACATTGGGCTGAATTTATCAAGACAACAGGTAAACATGGACAACATAAAGCCCTTTTCAGACATGGAATATGGAACATT
Source organism: Micropterus dolomieu (assembly GCF_021292245.1). Classification (NCBI taxonomy): domain Eukaryota; kingdom Metazoa; phylum Chordata; class Actinopteri; order Centrarchiformes; family Centrarchidae; genus Micropterus; species Micropterus dolomieu. The sequence continues at coordinate 81 of NW_025738217.1, forward strand.
GCTGGCGTCATCCATCAGTTAAACTGATGGCTTCAGACATTCAGACATGAGCTCTGTTCAGACAGACACCCATTTACGGTAATCTGACTGGCTAACTCTGAAGAGTACAGAAGAAACCACACTGAATCACAGTGGACCTGCCAGCCAACAACCAGCACGTCAGTTCCTTTACGGACTCGTAACGTAACTGGGCATTATATAGAATCACGTTACTTGGCTAAGCACAGGACTGTAGTTTTTGAATATTTGCACAGTCTGTGAATCCTTTCAGTTGTTTTCTTTGGCCCACACTGATGCAGAAGTACATTATCATACTGCATCATCATACTGAATCATCATACTGCATCATCATACTACATTATCATACTGCATTATCATACTGAATTATCATACTGCATTATCATACTGCATTATCATACTGCATTATCATACTGAATTATCATACTGCATTATCATACTACATTATCATACTACATTATCATACTGCATCATCATACTACATTATCATACTGCATTATCATACTGCATCATCATACTACATTATCATACTACATTATCATACTGCACCATCATACTGCATTATCATACTGCATCATCATACTACATTATCATACTGCATCATCATACTGCATTATCATACTGCATTATCATACTGCATCATCATACTGCATTATCATACTGCATTATCATACTGCATTATCATACTACATTATCATACTGCATCATCATACTGCATTATCATACTACATTATCATACTGCATCATCATACTGCATTATCATACTGCATTATCATACTGCATTATCATACTGCATCATCATACTACATTATCATACTGCATTATCATACTACATTATCATACTGCATCATCATACTGCATTATCATACTGCATTATCATACTGCATTATCATACTGCATTATCATACTGCATCATCATACTGCATTATCATACTGCATTATCATACTACATTATCATACTGCATCATCATACTGCATTATCATACTGCATTATCATACTACATTATCATACTGAATTATCATACTGCATTATCATACTGCATTATCATACTGCATTACTCAATACTGAAATAAATGTCAGAAACAGTAAAAGTTTGAAGTAAAGCAGCCTAA
>NW_025738218.1:0-6812 GCF_021292245.1 Micropterus dolomieu
ATGAATGAGCACTTCAGAGATAATGATAGTAATTATATACATAAGCCTTTATGTGGCTGGTCTGGTTGTTTACTACTCAGGAAAGATTGTGAAAATGGAAGGATTTAGCCGGAGTAGTGGTGATTACATATTTCTGTGGTTTTTACATGGTTTTAATTTGGTTGTGGGCCCAGGGGGGTTTATATAATGATGAGATTCAGTAATCAAGAGGTGAATTTGTGCATTATACTTTGTCAAATAAAGCAAGCCAGGCAGCTTTCTGTGTTTGAGAACAGCACTAGAGGGCTGCAGCGCCGCCATAACCAGCCTAGTTCAAATGAACGAAATGAATGGAATGACTCAAAAAACGATTAATTCATTTTAATGAATGAGATTTGAATGAACGACTCTGTCAAAAGACTCGAACTTGCCATCACTAGGCGTTAGCTGCCGTGTTGTCGCTGTGGTGCGAGAGAGGCTCGGGAGCGTGCACAGAGCCGAACTCGACCTGGAGACAACACATTAAAAGCACAATAGTGTCTGATGCAAGCAATGGAGAAAACAGGCGTGTGCTTTATTTCTAATTGAGTTTTGAGCCCGTTGACTATAAGACAATGAAAATTGGATTAATTTCATTGAAAAACCTTACATATAGCCCATTTAATATATTTATTGCTGCTTGCACTACTAGTACTGCAAAACATGTAATAATACATGTAGGAAAAAATGTTTGTAGGTATTATAAATGGCAGCAGTGCGTTGACAGCTGAAAAGACCAAAAATAACTGGAAAGTACCACAAAGCTTCTCGCTTCTGGGAAAACAAGTTCACACATTTCAGCACAAGGCAGAAAATAGACACATCATCAGTTAAAACTGACCATACTATAGTGAGAAACCACCAGCGTCAGGTCAGAACCCAGTTCATAGGAATCAACATGAGGAAGTTGCTGCTGTGGTTTGAGGTATAACAAAAGATGCAGATGCACAATCAAGTATCTTTGGTCTGCTGAGTCTGTCTTCTCTTACATTAAAACAAATAAATCAACAATAATTTTTGAGTAAAACACAACAGGAAAACAATTTCCACATATTTGGATATATTGTATGTGAGCACAATGTCCAGTGATATGTAAATCTGCACATTTATAATTTATTAATGTAAATTTTAATTTTTAAATTAACAATCCTGCACTGAAACATGTGTAGAGCCACGTTCAGCTGAAGTGTTTTTTAAAAAACAGTAAACTGGATGACCACAGAGCAGTGGCGCCCCTAGAAAATATTCCTAGGGCCAGATGGGGCCAGTGGAAATCCTGGGGTGGCGCACTTAAACCAAAAACCATGACTGAATTTTAGGAATTCTATTCTGCAGTATAGATTAGTTGAAAACTATGTAAAATATTAAGGAATCACAGACTGATATACTTGGTTTCTTATTTTACAGTTAATGTTACTAATTGTCTAATGTCCATAGACTAAAACCGGTTCAGTTAACATTTTGATTTCCATAAAAATCCTGTTTAATGTGTTATCATGTGTAATTGTTCTTCAAATGCACTAGTTTTCCTTTTCCTTAAAAAGACAAATATAGCTTTTAGGAGTGCACTGACTGCAAAGAACAAAACATTTACTGGGGACAAGCCTACTCAAGATATATAGAAAGACAAATATATTTTTCTTTCATATTAGACTATATCATAACAATTTAATTGAAATATATAATATGTGTCTGTATAGAGTTGTGTAATTATTTATTACCATACCATTTCATTAGTTCGGTGTTATTCTTGCTGATAATCAGATAGTTATTCGTGAAAAATCCCATTTTTTGAACCACAGATATGACCAGTGTCATATTTATATGTAAAAATTGGTGGCGTACAAACCATTTCAAAACACAGATACCAGTAAAACTGCAATACTCTCTCTTGCTACTGTGTCAACAAACAGCCTGGCTCCACAAAACACTTAACGAGAGAGAGAGAGAGAGAGAGAGAGAGAGAGAGAGAGAGAGAGAGAGAGAGAGAGAGAGAGAGAGAGAAGTGCATTGACAGTGACATTGACAGTTATAGTACCACAAACCACAAACCAGGCTCAGAACAAAGGAGCCTCAGCAGTGAGCTCAACACCACTGAAGTCAACAGCGACGCGCACATACAAAGTTTTAGGGATCCAGATTCTTTCTATGCGCCGCTTTCCATAGAGATCCTGCAATCCAAACGGAAAGAGTGGCTCGGCAGCAGAGTCTGTCGAGCCACTCTGCACTATCGAAAAATGCTACCTTATGTGTTCCCATTTCCAATCCCATAAAGGTATAACTCACAGTATTATGACATCTTCTGGTTTTTAAGCATATTATAACATCATTTCAGGGGTAGCGTATTCTGATAGACTAATATCCCCTATCAAATAATGCTCCCACTACAGAATCTTTGTATATCGCACCATGTGTAGGCCTACTGTAAGGAGATGGGGAGCACGTTGAAATACTAGTATAATAGATATTTCTGACGATCAGCCACTGTCTCGACGGCATGCCCAACAGATTTATGGGCGTGGAGTTTAATAAACGTTATGATCCGACTGTTCTGGGCCTCCACCTGTTTGTTATGCTGCTCAATAGAGAGCCTGTTGGACAGCGATTCAAAGTAACGTTAACCTATTGCTATCTGCAGACTAATAGCTCTGAACACACAGTACAAAACACAAAAACTGTGTAGTAGTGTGACAAACTTATATATTAGCCAGGCTACTGACTGTCTCTGTTTATTAATTAAATTACACTTTTCTTTCTTCTGCAGCTGGTCGCTAACGCCACAGAAAACACACTCCCTGCAGCAGGCTGACCGTTAGCCCCGCCCCTTAACCACTCACAATTGTAGAAACATGACAGCCATGCACATGGACGAATCGGAGGCCTCTCTTATACTAACCATCAGAGGCTGTCACCACCTAATATGAGAACACTTGTATGCTGCTGTTCACCTTTTAACTCAAACCCAGGCGATACATATTATATACAGTATATAGCATCTTATCAAATGTCCCTCACCACTGGGGTGGCAACCAATTTTATTAGGGTGGCTGTGCCAAAATAAATTTGAGTACACTTTCATTTCTAACTTTCAACAACAATCAAAATTAATGATCTAGAACATGACAGTTCAAAGTTACCATATAAATCAATAAAGTGGGTGAAGTTCTGCCTGTCAGACTTGACTCAGGGTAAAGAGGTGCTTTAAATAAGCACACATATGTTGCAGGGGTAAAGTTCCTGAATACAACTGCAGAGATCAGATGTTTGACAGATGTCTCTCTCTGGCTTGGTCATGTATTTCAACAAACCTCATCAGTTTCATAGTAGTGGGAAGCCAGTGAGGGATCTGCCTTTTTAAAAGTGCTGTATAATTAAATGATCCTGTCCTGCTTCCTTGTCAGGCTTGACCCCTCACCACCTTCTGTTATCTCTAGTGGAATATGCAAACATACTGCTACCAGGAACCACAACAGTAGGTATCACCATGTGTCTACAACAACTAAAGTACATCCTACATTTCTTTGGACTGTGAAAACAACAAAAACTCTCCTGTATTCTTCTCTAACAGATTTTTCAAGTGTTGGTTCATGACGGAAACAAAGAGTAGCTGTACCTCTCGTGCTGTTTGATTTGTCTTTCAGCACTATTTGTCCATTACTGATGTCTTCTGGTCCTGTCACTGCTGAGCAGACTGCAGCTGGATCACTCTCTGGAAAATAAAATACACACAGCTGATAACAGTGCTGTTAGTATAGTTACTGCTGCTACTGCAGTAGTCATCATACAAAAAGTATTCAGCTTATTATGTTCCTATTATAATCAATAATAATATTTATTTTGTACAGTATTAGAATAGGACACCATAGAAAATGTATCAGCATGGCAGCAAATATCAGGACATAGCAGAATCCAGACTGATTATACTGAAGTACATTTTACATTTGATTCCTTTCTTGTTCACACTGCTGCTGCTGTGAAAGCTGAAAATAGACCAAACACAAGTGAAGCTGATTTATCTGAGTCGGAAAACGCAACGGCCACAGAGCTGCTGGCTTTTATCAAGATAAGCGTCAACATGTTAAGCACATGCAGAACAAGTTGACTATTTTGGAATTTGTTTTTAGCACCTTGGACTGTGAGAAACCCTTTTGTTCACTTGAATACTCGGAATGTTGACAAATAACAATAAATGACCTTGAACTTGATGTCAGGATGTCACACAAACTGCTAAATTAACTTTTTAAAGTGAATTCTAAATGTGAGTCAATATTCTGATTGAAATATTAAGATACATGTAAAATATTGGTGTCTCTTAAATATAAACACGAACAAGTTGTGACTTTTTTTCTCCTTTTGTGCTTTTGCAGAAACAAACTTCATGAACTTAATTAAGAGAGAAAATCACTGATCTGCAGCAACTCAGGAATATAAATGAGACTCAGTGGCAGCTGGTGAAACATATTCTAGGTGGGGCTGAGCCATATTCACTTAGTTTCAAGTAACCATCCCAATTCGATTTAACACAAACTGCAGGACACCAGTGCTCTGTCAAGAAATCAGTAATTACATAACGCCGCTATTAAATAGTTGAGACATTTATAAACAAAAACATAAACAGCCTATTGCACAAACAGTAACATTTTGTGCAATAGGCTGGAGGAAGTATTCAGATCCAGTATAATATATAAAAAACTACAACAGATGGGAGAAGAATCCCATTGAGACCCTACATGCAGATTTAAGTGACGCTTTTATCCAAAGCAACTATTGCTTACATGTCAGAGGTCGCACGCCTCTGGAGCAACTAGGGGTTAAGTATATAGATTGGTGGGTGTGTCAGTGAGATTTGAACCCGGGACTCTCACACTGAAGGCACATGTCTTATCCACTGCACCGTCGCCACCCCATGTGCAGAAACATCAGACGCATTCAAAGACAAATGCATGTAGAGCAGAATTAGGGCGGTTTCCACTGATAATAGATAACCCAAAAACGAGCGCAAAACATTCTGATGCACCTCAGATCAAGTCCCTAAGACTCTCTTCAAAAACCCAAGAGCTGAACCCCAAAAAAACAGTCCCTTATGCCAGCTAGTCCTGAGACTAAAAAATCCTGAAACATGTCACACAAACCTTTATCAAGCCGGCACTGCTTTACAACACAGATTAGAGTAAACCAAATGATCACTAAAAGCAAAAATACTTGGGAGTTTGGGAGGAAGAGACAAAAAAACAACAAACTATATTGTTATCTGGCCCTAAACAGAGATTATGAAATGGCTGAACATCTCTCTGCTGTCAGAGAGGCGGGTTCTTACCAAATACAGCCTCAGTGACCCTGCAGTTTAAATAATAATAATAATAAACATAAACACTCCTGGTTACCTAAAGAATATAGAGTATGTGAGCACTGTACAACACGTGAGGTGGAGACAGAAGCCATGTTTCAGTATAATTGTCATGCGAATTTTAAGCTACTTTTGAAATGTCGCAAAAAAGAAAAAAAAAACAGTATATGCGAAATATGTGAGTTTCCATCAGCTGGTTTGGAGCCAATAAACCAGGGTTCGGCAAGCGTAGTTACATCAGTAGTTGACGTTACACGTGGCTGTAATAAACAAGACGTATGGTCTCCAAACCAGAAACAAAACCAGTCGCATGGACCTGACGGCCACTGATCTTAGAAAAATGGAGAGAGGTCCTCGCGAATGTGTTTCAAGCAGGCAAACTGCTTCCAGCCATTTCTCCGCACGTTATGGGAATATCCGGCGCCGACAGCAGAAACAGCTGATCAGACGTGAGTTACAAGTTCATAACGTCAGAACTGTGGTGCGGCCGACCCCTGCTCCTCGCGTTCTGTTGGCGGATGGACCGGCTTCAACCTCGCCGGTGGTCCGGCCGACCCCTGTTCCTTGCTCCGAGGCCCTCAGCCCAGCTGCCTTTTCCCTGACTCCCCCCGCTTCTGTCGCGCTGCCAGCCCCACGCCCGGCTCCCCGGCCTCTGGAGAGGTCGCCACGCCCGGCTCCCTGCCCGGCTCCCCGGCCTCTGGAGAGGTCGTCTCGCCCCCTAGCCCGTCCTTCGGGCCGCCCGCCCGAACTCTCTGGCCTGTCTCGCCTTGCTCCCCGGCCTCTGGAGAGGTCGCCACGCCCGGCTCCCCGGCCACCACGCCCGGCTCCCCAGCCTCTGGTGAGGTCGCCACGCCCGGCTCCCTGCCCGGCTCCCCGGCCTCTGAAGAGGCCGCCACGCCTGGCTCCCTGCCCGGCGCCCCGGCCTCTGGAGAGGTTGCCACGCCCGGCTCCCCGGCCTCTGGAGAGGTTGCCACGCCCGGCTCCACGCCCGGCTCCCCGGCCTCTGGTGAGGTCGCCACGCCCGGCTCCCTGCCCGGCTCCCCGGCCTCTAGAGAGGTCGTCTCACCCCCTAGCCCGTCCCTCGGGCCGCCCGCCCGAACTCTCTGGCTTGTCTCGCCTTGCTCCCCGGCCTCTGGAGAGGCCACCACGCCCGGCTCCCCGGCCTCTGGAGAGGTCGTCTCGTCCCTTAGCCCAGCCCTCGGGCCGCCCGCCGGACCCTCCTGGCTCCCCTGGTCCGCCCTCTGACTCCCCTGGTCCGCCCTCGGCCCGCCTGCCGGACTCCCCTGGTCCGCCCTCTGGCTCCCCTGGTCCGCCCTCTGGCTCCCCTGGTCCGCCCTCGGGCCGCCCGCCGGACTCCCCTGGTCCGCCCTCGGGCCGCCCGCCGGACCCTCCTGGCTTCCCTGGTCCGCCCTCGGTCCGCCCGCCGGACTCCCCTGGTCCGCCCTCT
>NW_025738219.1:0-1353 GCF_021292245.1 Micropterus dolomieu
ATAATATTCTAGACCTGCTCTATATGAAAAGTGCAATGAGATTACCTTTGTTATGAATTGAGGCTAAATAAAACTGATTAGATTGAGTACTTGTTACGGCGGTATGCACTTAAAAGTTGTTTGCAATCCGCCATTAACTAAGAAGAAGAAGAGTACTTGTTACATGCAGAAGGTGGCAGTGTTGCAGCGCCAGCTGCCGTTAAACCGAAAGAAGGAGAAGAAGATTTCAGCCAGCACATGTGCGATGTCACTTGACTGCTTCTTCTGAGTTAATTTGTGCGGACAAGTTGCTGGTGGTCTTCGTTTTAGGAAGTTGTAAGAGGTAAGGACCTGTTCTTTTTACCCGTAACTGTTTTTTGTATAATTTTCATATTGAGCATGATTGTATTTGTGATAGAAGGCGTCCTGTATTTTTCGGGTGTATAATGTTAAGCAGTTAGCTTAACTAGCCCAGGGAGGTGGTTCTTGTTGTTGTGTTAGCTAGCTAACATTGCTGCATGACCCAGGTTGATCGGCTTTTATCCCGCCGAGCCTGCCAATCCGTGAACACTTGAACCCTCTGCTGTCGATAGCAACACTGTTTACAGGCGCTTCAACACCTCAGCCTGTGCTGTGGTGTCCATAGAGAAAGCTGTTTTTACATGTGTGTGTGTGTGTGTGTGTGTGTGTGTGTTTAAGCTCTTAAGCTTTAGCTCTTCATAGGCTGCTTTTGTAACACAGTGTCTTTGGTTTGGAGAGATTAGTTTTACTCTTGTCTTCCGGTCTATACTTTCAGATATCAGGCTTATTATACTGGTCATAATAAATGCAAATGTTACGTTTTTGCATGATTAAAAACAGGTAACGTTAACGTTAATTTTAATTGTTAACAAACAGATATTTTGGACTTGTATTCAGCCAATAGGTTTAAGTGTTTATGAGCTTCAGTGAGTCACTATTAGCCTAAAGCTGTGCAAGCTGTTATTATAAATGGGGGGGGGGGGGGGGGGGGCATCACAGAGTAGACATGGCGTTTAGGTCAATGTATTGCTACAAATTACGAAAGTGTGCCTCTTTTTCTGTCTGAATTTCCAAAACTTTATTTCATCCTCTTCCCTTTCCCAGGTAAAGGAGAGCGCATAAGGCTGCTCTTCAACTACCAATAATATGTTGTGCTTGTGGAATATGTTTCTAGGTGGAAATTCTGAGGATTTCTACTGTTCCACTCTCTCAAAGTTTGTAGACAAACAGACTTCCAATCTCCTCCAGTGTGTTAAAGAAGAAAGGAGGCTCTGCAGGAAGGGAACTTCGCATACTTTTGGCCCACAGGTATGTTTTGCAATTGGTAGAAATTATAGAATAATAAGTTGATGT
>NW_025738220.1:0-1701 GCF_021292245.1 Micropterus dolomieu
GCTTTGATACATTTAGGCATTTATTTGTCTATCTACCCATTTCTACCTTTTTCTTTTCTGTCTTTTAGGGTGAACGAGGGCCGAGAGGGCATGACGGGCCTGCAGGATTACCAGGAGCAAGGGTAAGACTTAAGAGTGTGTCTAATATCAACCCAACACCTTGACACCACACCACACCAATGACAGCTGCACAGGTGGAGGTGACAGGAGAGTTTAGTCAAAACTGGTTTTACATTCACTGTGGGATGAACCTTCAACAACAGCTGGAAGTCACGCAGTGTTCTGTGTGATTATCAAAATAATGTGTTTGTTTTAATGTGTACAGACTAAGGGAAAAGGCAGACCAGAAGTGAAAATGGTACATTTACTAGCAAAAACAGGTTTTAAAAATAAGCTGCTGTAGATATCTCCCTCTATCACAAATGGGCAGGACAACAATGAGTTTTTGTATTTTACAGGTAAAAGTAAAAAAAAAAAAAAGTTTGAACCAGGCAAGATCGATTTCTGAATACCCCATGCGTCTGTGTGGGAGCAACACAATATATTCATGTGATAATTATTGTGGATGGTGCACAACATATTCACAATAAAAGACGAAAGACTAAAGGAATATAATCAGAAGAGGAAGTGCTCTGCATGAAAGGAAGCCACATGTCTATTGGCTTTTTGTTCATATTAAATAAACAGAACTTTCCAGCTCCAATAACAGAACACAGCATTGTCTTTTACATATATAAATAAGTAAAAATAATAAATATTAATTAATAAATAAAAAAATCTGAACAATGTGCATATATATATATATATATATATATATATATGTGTGTATATATATATATGTGTATATATATATATATATGTGTGTATATATATATATGTGTATATATATATATATATATATATATATATATATATATGTATGTATATACAGTAAATCATCAGTCATAGGTGCATACTGTATACTATATCGGCATTTAAGTACATTCTTTGATTTGCTATATATAATAATATCTATATTTGGGGCGGCTGTGGCTCAGGAGGTAGAGCGGGTTGGCCGTTAATCGGAAGGTCGGCGGTCCCCCTGGTTGCGTGTCGAAGTGTCCTTGGGCAAGATACTGAACCCCGAATTGCCCCTGGTGGCTATTCCGCCATGTATGAGTGAGTGTGAATGTTAGTTTCCGTTTGAGCACTTAGGCTCAGTGTATGAATGTGTGTGACTGGTGAATGCAGATGTAATGTAAAAGCGCTTTGAGTAGTCGAAAAGACTAGAAAGGCGCTATACAAGTACAGAGCATTTACATTTACAAATATTAATTACAAGGTACACATCTATATGTTGAATCATGGTTTATGTTGTAGCAAAAAAGCTGGATCATGGCTGTATAGAAGGGTTATAAACATTCCTTTTATTGGTAAAACTAATAAAAACCTGGGAGGAAAACAACAGGATTATGGTAATACTATTGTGGGAAAAGATGGACGAAAATGAGACCACGGATGGCTCGAGAAACAGTGAAAAATATCTTTTGATAAAGCAAAGACTATGGAAGCTTTCTGCTCTGTGCTGCTGCAAACCTCGGCTCTATCAAACTAAGAGATTAGGGGCTTGAAATACAAATCGAGCAATCTGTGTTCATAAATACTTTCTGAACGTATTATTCACTAAGATAAACCTTGTATCTTGGAACTGAAGCCTTTGGC
>NW_025738221.1:0-1832 GCF_021292245.1 Micropterus dolomieu
TGTATTGTTGCTCTGGATACCTACAGCTTAATATGCATTAATGGAATATGTTATATTCATGTTTTGCAGAGATTTTACCACCAGGCAACTAATGAGAAAGTATTTTCTGTGGCCAATATAAAGAAACAGACATTTGTGATACAAGGAAAACTGTCATTACATAAAGTTACAACCCTATAGTAGGTGGTAATTATTGTAATATAAATACCTGAGAATGATCCAATGTCATCTTGTCGTTTTTTCAGTGGTGATTGCCATTTGCTGGACTCGCCCTGAAGATCTAACTTTCTCTTACCTTATTGGATTTTGTTTTGAAATAAAGAGAAGCCAAAAGAAATGTTTGTCACAATATTAATGTGTTGTCTCAATGTAGTTTAGTTAATATTCTTCCAAGAACACTTTCTCTTATGTAACACCTCTAACCCCTGACATGCACTTCCTGTGCTCTTCTTCTATCCCCTTACAGTTCTCTTGTATTGTTTGCACTATTTCGTTAACTCTTACTTCTTTCTCTAGGTATTTATGCCATACATGCTATTACATTTACTCATTTGGTAGACGCTTTTATCCAAAGCGACTTACATTTGAGGAACAACATACAAGCATCAACAGAGCATCAACTACAGATCTACAACTGACAATACATACTAGTAAGAGCTCACAGTACATATCAAATCAATGGGGTAGATACCTAGGGAAGGAAGTAAGAGTTAACAAAAAGTGCAATCAATATAAGATCATTGTAGGGGATAGAAGAAGAAGAGCACAGGAAGTGCATGTTAGAGGTTAGGAGTTAGGTGTTCTAAGAGGAATTGTTCTCGGAAGAGATGAGTTTTCAAGAGCTTCTTGAAGTTAGAGAGGGACGCCCCTGCTCTGATGGCGTGTGGTAGCTCGTTCCACCATCATGGTGTCACAGATAATAGCCGGGACTGGGATTGCTTTGTGGGAAGGGATGGCAGAGCCAGGCGGCGTTCATTGGAGGAGTGTAGCAGCCGAGAAGGAACGTAAGTTTGTATTATGGAGTTTAGGTAGATGGGTGCAGACCCAGTAGTCACTCTGTATGCAAGCATTAGTGACTTGAATTTGATTCTGGAGGCCACGGGGAGCCAGTGGAGGTCACTGAGTAATGGAGTGACATGAGTCACTGATTTTCCTTATGTTGTATAGAGAAAAGCGGCATGACCGAGAGACAGTAGCAACATGGTCTGAAAAGGACAGCTGGTCATCAATCATGACACCCAAGTTTCTCACCATCTTCGTTGGAGTGATGGTTGCGGAGTCAGTTTGTAGTTTGATGTTATGGTGGATAGATTGCTTGGCTGGAATGACCAAGAGTTCAGTCTTAGAGGTTTAGTTGAAGGTGGAAACCCTTCATCCATGCAGATATGTCTGATAGACAGTCCGTGATCCGCGCCGAGACAGTGGGATCGCCTGGTGGGAAGGATAGGTAGAGTTTCGTGTCGTCTGCGTAGCAGTGGTAAGAGAAGCAGTGCGAGCGAATGATCGGCCCCAGTGAGGTGGTGTAAATTGAGAAGAGAAGGGGCCCAAGCACTGAACCTTGGGGCACCCCTGTGGAGAGGCAGTGGGAGGAGGATAATTGTCCTTGCCACAAAACATTGTAGGAACGCCCCGAGAGGTAGGATTCGAAACACAGGAGTGCTTTACTCGAGATGCCCATTGCTGAGAGAGCGGATAGCAGGATCCTGTGGTTGACTGTGTCAAAGGCAGCTGATAGGTCAAGCAGGATAAGAACTGAGGATTGGGCTGCAGCTTTAGCTGACCTTAGGGCTTCTGTTACAGACAGAAGAGCCGTTTCAGTAGAGTGGGCACTC
>NW_025738223.1:0-1558 GCF_021292245.1 Micropterus dolomieu
TGTCCATGTGCTTCATGTCTCCGCATGTGTCCATGTGCTTCGTGTCTCCGTATGGGGGACAGTTGCTGCCGAGCCCAGCAGCATGTTGAGGATCTGCACACATGGCAGCAGCACGTCCTGCTATATTTAACACAGACAGACTGAAAGCCCGAACACAGAGCTGTTAAACACATGGTGTCGGGGCTGGTTCTGGTGAACTGGAGTCCAAACTGAGTCTGCTTCCAACACAAATGGGATTTTAAATGGGGTCTCACGGGGCAGACCACTATCTAATCACCGCACCAGATCTTCTCGCCTCCTAACACTGAAATAAAAAGGAGGAAAATGGTTTCACTGGAAGGAAAGTATTACTTCTGCAGATCTGGCACAGGATTCGAGTCACATTTGAAAACAATAAACTGAGAATGAGGACAGAGGATGATGTATTTTATTAGAAACTGCTCTCTTCATGAAAACAAAGACCCCGTTCACACTTCACACGTCACTGCAGCCCAAATATCTGTCCAACATCGAAATATCCAAAGTGTGAACGCCGCCAAGAAGACTACATGTTTCATAATTTCACATCAGAGACACGACTACGGGCTGATTTCACATCAGAGACACGCTGATTTCACAACAGAGACACGACTACGGGCTGATTTCACATCAGAGACACGATGATTTCACAACAGAGACACGACTACGGGCTGATTTCACAACAGAGACACGATGATTTCACAACAGAGACACGACTACGGGCTGATTTCACATCAGAGACACGATGATTTCACATCAGAGACACGACTACGGGCTGATTTCACATCAGAGACACGATGATTTCACATCAGAGACACGACGACGCGCCAATTTCAAAACAGAGACACGACTACGCGCCGATTTCACAACAGAGACACGACTACGCGCCGATTTCACATCAGAGACACGACGACGCGCCGATTTCACTACAGAGACACGACTACGCGCCGATTTCACAACAGAGACACGATGATTTCACATCAGAGACACGACGACGCGCCGATTTCACAACAGAGACTCGACTACGCGCCGATTTCACAACAGAGACACGACTACGCGCCGATTTCACATCAGAGACACGACTACGCGCCGATTTCACATCAGAGACACGATGATTTCACATCAGAGACACGATGATTTCACATCAGAGACACGATGATTTCACATCAGAGACGCGCCGATTTCACATCAGAGACGGGCCGATTTCACATCAGAGACACGACGACGGGCCGATTTCACATCAGAGACACGACGACGGGCCGATTTCACAGAGACACGACGACGGGCCGATTTCACAGAGACACGACGACGCGCCGATTTCACATCAGAGACACAACGACGCGCCGATTTCACATCAGAGACACGATGATTTCACATCAGAGACACGATGATTTCACATCAGAGACACGATGATTTCACATCAGAGACGCGCCGATTTCACATCAGAGACACGACGACGCGCCGATTTCACATCAGAGACACGACGACGCGCCGATTTCACATCAGAGACACGACGACGCGCCGATTTCACATCAGAGAC
>NW_025738224.1:0-1022 GCF_021292245.1 Micropterus dolomieu
AAAAAAAAGAAACTCAACATCCTGCAGTTGCTTTGCAGGTCATGACGCTCACCGTTGTCCAATCCAGATTTGTAGTTATGTGACGAGTGGTTGCCAAATGTTTAATAAATGTCTTTATTTAACCTTTATTTAACCAGGTAGGCCGATTGAGAACAGTTTCTCAGGTGCAACGCCGCAACAATAAAAATCATGATATTTCTCTAATCTCAGTGGCAACCTCTGGGTCTGAAAAGTGAAACCATGCAGACGGAACTTAAAACATGACCACCCTTCTCAGCTGAATTATTACCTCAGGTCGCTACCATGGCGACCTGTCAATCAGGATAGAGGTGACTTGTGTCCGCTGCTTTGTGCAAAGTTTTTTATTAAATGGCTGTCAGCAGGAGAGAGAGCACGTCATGTTTGAGTTTGTTAGTATGTTTTGTTTTAAAAGTAAATTGTTTTGTCAACCTTTTTTATTTAATTATAATTTTAACTGTGATTGCATTTTAGTTTAGTTTTTTTATATCTAGGATGTATAAGTCTTTGATTTTGTTGCTGTAGGGCAGCGCGGTGGTGCAATGGTTAGCACTATTCTTTTGGATTTTGATGTACAAATGAAATGCTTGTAATAATACAGAAGGGAGGTGGTTTTCATGTTGCCTATTATTTATGTTAATTTGTACAAATGTAAAAAGCAGTAAATTAAGACACAAAAGGCAAACATGAATAATCCTATCTGTAATGATTCTGAGGTCACGTGTTTTGTTGGTGAGGCTCAAAACAACTTGGTGCGCAATGAATGTAAAATCACTGTGGAGAGCATCAAAACTAACCAAATGAATTTTCCCAGATTTAATCAGAATCAGAGGTTTTCTTGCCAGGTATGTGTACACATACGAGGAATTTGACTCAGGATTGTACATTGCTCACGATGTGCTTACTTATACAATAATAAAATAATAATATAATAATAATAAAATAAAATCAGACACAAACTACAGAGTAGACAACACTAATATACACACTATGAACAAAACAAT
>NW_025738225.1:0-1220 GCF_021292245.1 Micropterus dolomieu
AGCAGACAGACAGGCAGACAGGCAGACAGGTGAGCAGACAGACAGACAGACAGACAGGCAGACAGACAGGCAGACAGGCGAGCAGACAGACAGACAGACAGACAGGCGAGCAGACAGACAGACAGACAGACAGGCGAGCAGACAGGCAGACAGGTGAGCAGACAGACAGACAGAGACAGACAGACAGACAGACAGGCAGACAGACAGACAGAGGCAGGCAGACAGGCGAGCAGACAGACAGACAGACAGACAGGCGAGCAGACAGACAGGCAGACAGGCAGACAGGTGAGCAGACAGACAGGCAGACAGAAGAGCAGACAGACAGGCAGGAGACAGACAGGCAGACAGACAGACAGACAGACAGAAGACAGACAGGCAGGAGACAGACAGGCAGACAGACAGGCAGGAGACAGACAGGCAGACAGGCGAGCAGACAGACAGACAGACAGGCGAGCAGACAGGCGAGCAGACAGACAGACAGGCAAACAGAAGACAGACAGGCAGGCAGACAGACAGGAGACAGACAGGCAGACAGACAGGCAGAAGACAGACAGGCAGACAGACAGACAGGAGACAGACAGGCAGACAGACAGACAGAGACAGACAGGCAGACAGACAGGAGACAGACAGGCAGACAGAGACAGGAGACAGACAGACAGACAGGCGAGCAGACAGGCGAGCAGACAGACAGACAGGCAGACAGAAGACAGACAGGCAGACAGACAGGCAGGAGACAGAAGACAGACAGGCAGACAGACAGGCAGGAGACAGACAGGCAGACAGACAGACAGAGACAGACAGGAGACAGACAGGCAGACAGACAGGTGAGCAGGCAGACAGACAGGCGAGCAGACAGGCGAGCAGACAGACAGGCGAGCAGACAGACAGACACACAGACAGGCGAGCAGACAGACAGACACACAGACAGGCGAGCAGACAGACAGACAGACAGACAGGCAGACAGACAGACAGAGACAGACAGGAGACAGGCGAGCAGACAGACAGGCGAGCAGACAGACAGACAGACAGACAGGCGAGCAGACAGACAGACAGACAGGCGAGCAGACAGACAGACAGACAGGCGAGCAGGCAGACAGACAGACAGACAGACAGACAGACAGACAGACAGACAGACAGACAGACAGACAGACAGGTGAGCAGGCAGACAGACAGACAGGTGAGCAGGCAGACAGACAGACAGGTGAGCAGGCAGACAGACA
>NW_025738226.1:0-5831 GCF_021292245.1 Micropterus dolomieu
GCCATCACTTCTTGACGTTAATGTACATGCAGAGGACATGAACATCTTCCTTTGTTGTCTCTTTCAGGCCGCAGGATTTGTCTTGGAGAAAGTCTGGCCAGGATGGAGCTCTTCATCTTCTTCACCACCCTCCTGCAACACTTTCGCTTCTCTCCTGCACCTGGAGTTTCAGAGGATGAACTGGATCTGACTCCACGTGTGGGCTTAACCCTCAACCCTTCACCTCATAAACTGTGCGCTGTTTCCTGTATGTGAGCTGTAGTAGCTTGAAAATGCTGCTTTGACTATTTTCATGACTTCAATTCAGCTACATTCAAGAAAGTACAGTAGATTATATAATTTGTGCAGTGCTATATTCCATGTAGTGCAACAGCAATGAACATGTTCAATATCAACAAAATGTTCACTCTTCAGTTGTTCCTTCCAAATCATAAACTTGTTGTAAATGCAGATAGGACCAAATTCATTGTGTTTTCTTCATTTGCTAGTGTCTGACTATCATTCCGTTAAAAATTTAAATGGTCTTGTGGTGTATAACATATGTGCATTTGACGCATAACAGTTTAACATAGCACTGTAGCAGCTGGATAGAGGATTAGTGACCTTTTAAGGGGAGAGCAGAGGTCAGTGGTTAGGTAGAGACTCAGACCCTTATATGGTGTCTAACAGATACCTAAACATGTCCTATATAAGCTGTGTTTGATGTACAGAGAGACAGAGTGGCCATCGGGCTGGGTCACTCTCCAAGCTGCTGCAGAGCTTGTAATTGATGCTGAACTCCTTGATGTAATAAACTTTTATGATCAAGAACAGTGTCAAGCGAATTTCTTCTCAACTCATCATCGCAGCATTATTGTTCGGACACCACAGTCTCCACACCCATCTTGCTGAGCCACATAAATAGGGGAGACCGGGGATGGTTGTAAGACATTTGAAAAGTGTTCAATTTCTCCAATCAGGAACATGTTAAAAATCACCTGACTTACTTTGCACATGCTCAGTTTAGTCCTTATCCCAGATGGGGAATAGTAGCACCCTGTGGCAGGCACAGCCAATTATAAAAGATAAAAAATAATTTTGAGGTAAGAAAGTATTTTTATATTACTAATAGCATTGCCTGCTTTGTAGCTGATCAAACTTAATTCATGTTTATGTGTGTCTATGTAGATCTCTTTCATGCAAACTGTTAGTGCTAATGTTGTAGCTGTAAGCTACAAGGTAAGCTAGTTCAAAAAAATGTTTATTTGTATTTATGTTTTCTTTTAATATTTGTATGTCTGACACCCACACAATAAAGTTTGATTGTTTTATTTTTCTATGTATAAATGTAAGTGTAAGACCTGTTTTATTTTTCTATGTATAAATGTAAGTGTAAGACCTGTAGGCTTCTCTGTTGACCCATGAGAGCTGCACTCCAGGGGTGCTATATGCCAAGTTAAACAAGCTTAAACACACACTTATATTCAGTTGGTGCACATTTGCACATGTTTTAAAATTATATTATTATTTTCAGTACAATGTCACTAATATGACTGACAGTAACTAAGATACTGCACTACACACACACACACACACACACACCAATTATGTTAGAAAATAATTTCAGGGATGAGGCACCCATCACACCCCCGCGGTAAAGTAAGTGCACCATAAAACATAGTGGGAGTTATCGTGTGCAGTGCGTGACAGAAGCATCGACTATATGATTGTAACCGAGCGGTTATTAGTTCGCCTACACGTTTTATGTGGCTACCAAAATAACAACACGGAGGTTCCGTTGTCTGAACCAAGACGGGACATCTTTATTATTTTTTTCTTCGTCTCTTGCACATTGTTGAACCGGAACAGCATCACAACTTCCGTTTCTCCCCCACTTCAAAATAAAAGCCTCTACTCAACAAAGTAGCTTACATGATTGATAACAGCTGATACGCACACTTTAGTTTCTATCATGGGAATAATAGCTACTCCTGCCAGACAGTAAAGTGTAACGTTACTAGTGATGGGAAAAGTCACTCTTTTGAAAGACTCGAGTCACCAAATCTTGTTCATTAAAATGAACTAATCTTTTTTTGTGTCATTTCCTTCATTTTAACTAGGCTGGTTATTGCGGCACTGCAGCCCTCTAGTGGGCAATTTTTAAAAAAACAGCGCAGTTCTCAAACAGAAGGCTGCCTGGCTTGCTCTAACAAAGTATAATCCACAAATTCACCTCTTGATCTTTCTCTATCATGGTTCTATAAAGCCCCATGGAGCCACAACCAAATTCAAACCATGTAAAAACCACAGAAATATGTTGTCAGTATTCGATTAAGCCACTACTTCGGCTAAATCCGTCCATTTTCACAATCTTTCCTGAGTATACTACCAGACCAGCCATAAATATATAATTATAATTATTTTTAATTAAGTAATAAGCTTGACACACTAGATGAATTAAACACACTCTTATTAAAATTTAACAAATTTAATAATAATCTCAAACACTGCAGGTTGTTCACCAGTCACGAGCTGTGAAACAACAGCAGGGCTCTGTCAATAAATAAAAAATAAAAGTTAAGTTGCGTTCTCTGGCGGACAGGATCAGATGTTAGCTGTAAACAAACCACAGGGCTAACGCTAATGTTGTATGTGGCTGTGTTTAAATGGTTGTTTTGGAGAGGAGATGGCCTCTGTGGTAATTCAGCTCCTGGTAGAACCCTGTCAGGGCTCTGAAGTGGAGTGGACCCAGAACAACTCTCATCAGCTGTTGGCTGTAAACACTAGCAGGACTAAAGTTATGGTACAGCTGTGCTAAAACTATAACTTAGCACAACATAACTGCACTGTAACGACATTATGCTTTATTAAATGTCACAGAATTATCAAAATAGATATTAGATATATGTCAGTCCAGTGACTGTTACCTGACAACAGACTTGCCTCTCATTCCCCGGTGCTGGCAGTAAGTCAGCCTGCCGAATGAAGACAGACTCCGAGGAGGACCCATGTGAGCGCTGAACAATTAGTTAATTCCTGCTCCACAGTAGCCGAGATGGCACGTGAAAAATGAACGACCCAAACCCAGAGACCCACAGTTATGAGTCCTGAACTAATCAATTCTGTTTCCTATGCTGACGGAGACCTTGCAGCTGCTGTGTAACAAGTGAACATAAGAGTCCAAGACTATTCACACATGCGTGAAAATGAATGAATTACTCACTGAGACAACCCGTTCCTCCTGAGTCACATACAAGATTAGGTCAAATGAACGAAACGTTCTTTGAACAACACAACACTAAACGTTACTAAACTTTACAGTGTAGTGACAGCATATCGTTAGTGAACACTCCAGCTGGTCAGTTTTTACAAGACAGTGAAGGAGGCACTTGTTAATCATGCAGAAGAGTTTGGAGACAGAGATCTAATGCAAGTTATGCAAGACACCAGTAAAGGAAATGGTAAGGAAAGACAAAAACTGAGCTCTTTCCAAATGATCATCCTTTTTGTTTTCTTTTTTTTTTTATGAATGATGGGGTCAGTCAGGAATCTGGTCTTCTAGCCTCCCTATGACCTCCTTCACCTTTCCCCCTTTGGTCATGTCTCACAACATACACCCTTAGGACCCTGGGGGGCGGGCAGCCTGCAGGGCGTTTGGGGGGTGGGGCTGCTTTATTGCGGCCTCGCACTTCTTCCTCCCCCACTGCCCCTCAATTTTAATTACACATTAGACACAGGGCTTGGGGGGTGAGAGGGGCACGATGAGAGGCTCCACTACCTGACAGTTGTGGGGTGCCTGTGTCACAACTACCCTCCAATTTTAGTTGCACCTTAGTTACCACACACCTTATCTTTACTCCACCATACAACACTTCACAATCCATGGCATGCATCCAACACAAAACAATACATTTACAGAGGCAGGCAGAGGGGTTGAAGGAGTGGGGGAGATTCTCATTGGCCTCGTGTCCTACCCCTGGAGCCCCGGGGGTCGGGGGTGCTGTGGGGTTGGTAACGACCTTGCCTGATCTGGGGTGGGCGGGGGAGGGTCGGGGCTCCCCTGGCGTGGGGGCCCGCCCTTGACCTAGGGTTTGTGGCCTTTGCTCATTTCTGGGCGGGTGGTGTGTCCCTGGGCCTGGGGGCCCGTTGTCTCCTCTCCTCGCCTGGGCCCTCTTCGGCAGAGGTGAGGCTCCCGCTGCTTCCCCCTGCCAGCTCTCTCACAGTGGGGGCATTCGGGAGTCTCTGGGGCGCATGGCCCGTGTTGTCGGGGTAGGTTTTGGTGCTCCTCTTTGGGGGTGCTTGACTGGGGGGGCTGGGCCCCTTGTCCGGGGATGAGATCAGCCTCGGGGGGCTGCTGTCATTGCCTGCACTGTAGGGAGGGATGCCTCTGGCTGGGCTGGGGGACTGTTGGCCTGGTTCTCCCGCGTTATCGCTCCCTGACAGCAGGGAGCTTCCCGGCATGGCTTTCTGCTGTTCTTCCTTTGGGGCGGGTTACAGCTTCCCCCGGGACATGCGGTCTGGGGTCCTTTGCGCTTTGGGGGGTCGCAGGTTGCCCTGGCTTCTGGGGGTGGAGTTCTCTGCGCGGGTTGATCCGATTGTGGTTTGGTGGGCTGCGGTGGGATTGTGGGGCGATTGTCGATGCATCTTGATGCATTATGCTTTTTCCCTGGGCAGGGTCTCTGAATGGCTGCTGGGCGTTTAGTTTGTGCATTGGAGTCCGGGGGAGGCATTTCCTCGTTGGCTTGGAGGGACCTGTTTGCGTCCCTGTTTTGCTTTGTTAGTTTTCGGGATGTGCAGTGTGGGTGCGGGGCAGGGCTGTGCTCCGGTTTGTTCTGGGTTTGTGCCTGGAGTTCTCGGCCCTTGACGGGTGGGTGGGTTGGTGTTGGCATGCAGCTGAGCTAGTTGATTTTGCCTCGTTGCTGGTTTGGCTGGTATTGCACGGCGGCCGGGGGGCGTGCTGGGCATGGGGGATGTCGGCTGACGCCGGCGGCCTTAGTTTTTTTCGGCGGTTGGGGGGACGGCGGACTTTTATTGGCGGGTGCACGGGGTGACCTGTGCGGTGCGTTTGCTGCCGGGCTGGGACTTGCTGCTGGTGTTTCTCTCCACTAGCTTTCGCTGTCGTGTTGTTCCGTTTGCTCTCTCTCGTTTGCCTGACCTTACACGCGGGATTTGTGGGGGGCTGCTGGGCATTGGGTGTCGCCATGCTCGCGCAGTGTGTGCGTTGGGCTTGTCACTTGTGCATTGGTGTTGATGATTGCATGGCATTTGGGCATTTTGGTGGTTCGCTGCGCGGCGGTGGCGTGCTGGGTGGGTGGGTGGGTGGGGGGGCACTGGTCTATGTTGTGTGTGCGCCGCGGTCGGTCTGGGCGCTGCTCTTCCGCGGCTTTTTGCGTTCTGTCGGCATTACGTTGTCAACTGGCATTTGGGTCGGGGTCTTCCGCGCTTGCATCGCGGTGCATCTGGGAGTCTTTGTTTTTTTTTTGGATTGATTTATTTTTTTTATTTCTCCCACCCCTATTGGCTACTGGGGTACTTGCCTGCCTGTTGCTGGGGTAGGTGTGGCACAGTTGCGGCGTCCCACTCTCACTAACAACTACATTCTTTAACAGGCTTATGCGCACACACATGTACACACACACATACAGACACATTCACCCACACGCACACAGACACAATCAGTCTCACACATAGACACAAACAAATTTAGGTTGTCCCTGGTAAAATTATTCCTGATGCTTTTCTTTCAGTTACTTATTTAAATTAATTGTTATTATTCCAGCTCTCGTGGCTGTGCTGTGTTGCTTATTTAGTGTGCTGGACTGTTTCTTGTTTTCATTTTTCTCTTAGTTGTC
>NW_025738227.1:0-1435 GCF_021292245.1 Micropterus dolomieu
CTGTGTTTTCGGGTTTGGTTTTGTATCTGCTATTTAGTCGGTTTTGGTTCAATGTCTTCGTTCTTAGTCCTGTACTTTAGTTCATGTCTTTAGTGTTTACTCCTGGTCTTGTGTTCTCTGTTTAGCTCTGTGTATTCCCTTGTTCATTTACTGGTTCTGTTCAGCTCTCTTTGTACCGGTCTGTCATGTGTTATAGATTGTTTCCTGCATCTCAGCCCTGTGTCTTAGCTCCTAGTTTTGTGTCTTAGTGTTTTATTCTGGTCTGTGTTCTGTCTGTGTGGGTTACTTGGCCCCATGTTTGCCTGTCAAGTGTTCCGTCTGTTTCCCCCAGTTATCACTCTGTCTGCCTGCCTCTTTGTTCCCCTTTGCTGTCTCTGCCTGCCTGCTTCTCTCTGTCTTCCCTGCTGTCTCTCTGCCTGCCTCGTAAGTCTCATGTCTGTCACCTGTGTTGCTCCCGCCCTGCTCGTTAGTCCCTGTGAATATATACCTGGTGTTTCTGCCTTGTCCTTGTTGGATCGTTACCTCGTGTTCCTCGTGTTCCTGTGTGTGATGTCCTGTTTTGTCTGCTCAGTCTTGTCACCCTGCTTTGGGTTTTGGGATTTCTGTTGGATAACTTTGTCTTGGACTCTGTTGATCAGCCACTCTGTAAGTGAGCTCGCCTTTTGTTGCCTCTAATAAACCACTGAACTGCACCAGTCAGCCTTCGTGTCCTGCGTTTGGGTCCACCAACCTGCCTACAACCTGCTCACCAAACCGCACCCTGACACCTCCGCTGGCAGCTGGGGACAGAATTAACGATTAAGACTTACAGTCTTGCTCACAGTGTGTGTTGAAACGATCACTTCTCTTTCTAGTTTCTGGATTTCCAAGTCAATTTCCTCAGTGTCTCTTTTTATCTTCATATGTAGGTTCAAGTCCTGCCAGAGGGGTTTTGGTGAATATTTAATTTAGTTAATTTATTCAAGTGTGTGCTGTACAGAGATCTGACTGTTTGTAAAACATATATCAGTTAGCACAGCAGGACCTGGTCACAGTGTGGATGTCCTTCAGGTAAAACAGCTTCAGGGTCCTGTTACAAATATGACACAGTATTTTCTATGAGGACCACGTCACTGACTTCTTCTCTAGTATCCATGTGGACTAAATAAGTAAACCATGTCCATAAGATTGACAAACTCCAGCCTCTCTCTGATTGGCCTTTGTTCCCTCTCCTGACTCGTCACTTCTGTCACTCTGCGACACAATTAGAAAATCAGGGCCACACGTCACACTGATATTATTTTGAACAGCAGGTTCATACAGTCTGTATTTCTCCATCCTCCCCACACTGAGGGAGGGTAGGGCTGTCCAGGATAACACCTGGGGGTGACCTCTCCAGTGTGAGCGGACCAGAGGTTGGATGCTGGAAACCACCTTGTCATCAGGTGACCTTACA
>NW_025738228.1:0-1918 GCF_021292245.1 Micropterus dolomieu
CATTCAGAGCAGATTAGTATTGTGAGGGAGGAATGGACTTTATTCCAGCAGCAGAACAAAGAGGACGACTTTAATCTGCATCTGGAACATCTGGCTGGAAACTTTATCTATTATATATCATTTACTTTAAGGATTACTTCATAAAGTGAATCAGGATTATATTTTTATTTAGTTTCCTCTTTATCTTGTTTGCTCATTGTGCTTCTGTGCTGCTAGTTTGTCCTCACTGTGTGGAACAACAAGAAACCTGCTGGAATATCTGATCAAATAGAAATCAATAGAATATTAAAGAAATCCCTCAGCTCAGTATGTTTGTGACTCTGGCTGAGATGGAGGTGAAATATGTGAACCTGGGCTGTGGTTTACTGCTCTCTTCCTGTCACAAACACTGTTTGACATCTGCTGGTTTTTGTTCAGGCTGCACGGATCATTTCTCACTGTGGAGATCAAACTTCACACAGGAGCAGTAGTAGGTGGCTGAATGAGAGATGTTAACTTTCTGGATCTGCAACTCACAGCCGTTCTGATTATTCACAGCTGAGAAATCATCTTCCTGAGGATGATTGGTATCTGTTATCTATGCGACAATTACTCCTATCAATATCAAGAATCCCTGTGAATGTTTCTGTGTCTTTCTTCTGGTACCAGTATACAATCATAGTCACACTGGTCAGTTCCTCGACAGCTGAAGGAAACAGTTTCATCGACTCTCCTGGTCCATGTTAAATCCTGAATCAGGTCTGCTGCCATGGCAACCAGCGCTGTAGAGACACAGACAGATAGATGAAGGTCAGTGTGACAGTGTTTGTTCCAGGTGGAGTTTGCTGGCTCCTGATTGGCTGGAAACACTCACCTGAACACAGACAGCACAGAGCAGCAGCTGGGAGGAAAAGCATTGTGTGCAGTGGTGTTTCCTCTGGTGAACCTGGGGAGAAGTGGCGCTCTGATGCAGCTGAGGCCAAACAAGGACGAGCTGTGAGATCAGACGAGGGCCGCGTGGTTTCTAACGGGTCCTCAGACCTCCCATCGGCCCCTGCGGCGGACAGATAAGGCTGCTGCTGCTGATTGACAGCTCAGCTGAAGCTGCTGTGTGGTTTTCTGCTGAGTCGGAGCTCATTCTGCTTTATTACAGTTCATCTCCTCTATTGAACTATTTCAAATCACTACAGCTACATTAGAAAGAAGGAAAACTACAAACTCGGTTGATTCTAACAGTGAAAATCATCAGTTCGAGGCAGGAACATGTAGTTGTGTCTCTCTAGTATAAAAAGTGGAACCAGCTTCTTGTTTTCATTGTGTGGTTCGTCACACTGAGACCTTCATTCTCCAAAATCCTGTTTGTGTTCAATCTTCAAATGAAGATGAAGGTTACTGTCAGCCAGCAGATTCATTTCTTACTGACACTGTTTATCTTTCTGTTCTTCTCATTATTTTAACGTTGTTTCTAAATGCTTCTTGTTTCCCAGACTTCTCTGTTTCTCTGAACTGATTCACTGAGAAGTTTCTTCGTCTTGATTTGAATCTGACAGCAGATAAAAAATCTGGCTCACGATGATGCAGAAATACAAACAAACATTCCTGTTAGCACAAACACATTCAGGTTGGTGCTGAATTTAGTAACACAGACTGTTATCTGTTGTTTAACAGCTGGGATGAAAATACAAAAGTACAAACTGTGACTTTAACCCTTAAACGTCCCCTCACATTTCATCATTTCATTTCTACGACACATGAAACCTTTTCCACACACAGCATCACATCTTTATTTAGTGTTCTGTTGTTCAGTCTCTTCATTAAAGATACATGATGTTTCACTTTGTTATTCTTAATAGAAAGTAAAATGTTTCCCTCTGAATTGTAGTGGAGTAGAAATATAAAGTAGCAGAAAGTGGTAAAGTACCTCTAATGTGTACTTCAG
>NW_025738229.1:0-1540 GCF_021292245.1 Micropterus dolomieu
AGAGGTCAGAGGAGAATGGGCAGAGTGGTTCGAGGTGACAGAAAGGCAACAGTAACTCAAATAACCACTTGACAGTATTGTTACTGACCATGCCCATCCCTTTATTACCACAGTGTACCCATCTTCTGATGGCTTCTTCCAGCAGGATAATGCACCATGTCACAAAGCTCAAATCACCTCAAACTGGTTTCTTGAACACGACAATGACTTCACTGCACTCCAGTGGCCTCCACAGTCACCAGATCTCAATCCAATAGAGCATCTTGGGATGTGGTGGAACGGGAGATTCACATCATGGAAGTGCAGCCGACAAATCTGCAGCAACTGTGTGATGCTGTCATGTCAATATGGACCAAAGTCTCTGAGGAATTTTTCCAACACATTGTTAAGGCCGATTGAAATGTTGACATATAAACTCAGCAAAAAAAGAAACGTCCTCTGACTTTCAACTGTTTTTTCTTTCAGTAAACTTAATGTGTGTAAATATTTGTATGAACACTAAAAGAGTCAACACCATAAGACATAAACGAAAAATGTTTCACAGACATGTGACTAACAGAAAGAGAATAATCTGTCCCTGAATGAAGGGAAGCTCAAAATCAAAAGTGCCAGTCAGTATCTGGTGTGGCCACCAGCTGCTTGAAGTACTGCAGTGCATCTCCTCCTCATGGACTGGACCAGATTTGTCAGTTCTTGCTGTGAGATGTTACCCCACTCTTCCACCAAGGCACTTGCAAGTTCCTGGACATTTCTGGGGGGAATGGCCCTAGCCCTCACCCTGCGATCCAACAGGTCCCAGACGTGCTCAATGGGATTGAGATCCGGGCTCTTCGGTGGCCATGGCAGAACACTGACATTGCTGTCATGCAGAAACTCACGCACAGAACGAGCAGTATGGCTGGTGGCATTGTCCTGCTGGAGGATCATCTCCGGATGAGCATGCATAAAGGGTACCACATGAGGGAGGAGGATGTCTTCCCTGTACCGCAAGGCATTGAGATTGCCTGCAATGACAACAAGCTCAGTCCGATGGTGATGTGATATACCGCCCCAGACCATGACGGACCCCCCACCTCCAAATCGATCCCGCTCCAGAGTACAGGCCTCGGTGTAACGCTCATTCCTTCGACGATAAACACGAATCTGTCCATCACCCCTGGTGAGACAAAACCGTGACTCATCAGTGAAGAGCACTTTTTGCCATTCCTGTCTGGTCCAGCGAAGGTGGGTTTGTGCCCATAGGCGGCGTTGGTGCTGGTGATGTCTGGTAAGGACCTGCCTTACAACAGGCCTACAAGCCCTCAGTCCAGCCTCTCTCAGCCTATTGCGGACAGTCTGAGCACTGATGGAGGGATTGTGTGTTCCTGGTGTGACTCGGGCAGTTGTTGTGGCCATCCTGTACCTGTCACGCAGGTGTGATATTCGGATATACCGATCCTGTGCAGGTGTTGTTACACGTGGTCTTCCACTGCGAGGATGATCAGCTGTCCTTCCTGTCTCCCTGTAGCGCTGTCGTAGGCGTCTCACAGTGCGGACATGG
>NW_025738230.1:0-1522 GCF_021292245.1 Micropterus dolomieu
TGAAATGAGAAAATGTCTGTTATGTTCATAGTTAGTGACGATTATTTCTTTATCCTTAGTTTCCAAGAGTTCACTAAACTCACCACATTAGAAACAACAGATTTGGTTTTCTTAGTTAAATCAAATGTAGCTAATAAAGAATCTTTAATAATATTGATCAAGTTATTTTTTACAATGTGCCTTCCATTTATATATGTGATATATGTATTCTTACCTGTAAACTGAAGCACCGCTGGAAGAAATAAAGAAATCCATTTGAACTCAACCATCATGATTCTCTGAGTCTCTCCTTCTTCTGTCTCTTGTTCTCGTGCTCAGAACTGTCTGAGTTTCTAAACTAGTGCTTTAGTAGAGAGACGCAGCAGCTACTTCCTGTGGTTAGGATGATGTCACTTCCTCATAGTGACTTTTAGTCTGTTTTAGATTTCAGTCTCTCTGAATTTCTTATTGATGTCTAAAAAGCCATAAACTCTGTTACAATTTTTACATTTTTGAAATGTAGTTTTCTCTCATCCACAGTGACTGACAGAGACCTCAAATTCCTGATCAGCAACATGAGATGCAGCCATCAGAGTTCACACTTTGTTCATTCAGGTCTATTTTTGACAATGACGTGTTTCACCAAGCGAAAAGAATAAGAAGAAGATAGTGTATGATAGTGTCTTTGGTTCTGGTTCAGCATTGTGTGGGTCTGACTTTCTACAATAGTTGGTGACTCCTGTTTGTGGCACCCATGAACTGGTGAACTTGACTCATCCTCATCTACAGACTGCAGACATTACGTTAAACAAGGAGATTGTAAGACTTCAGTTCACTGAGACAAACACCTGCTGTTTCCTTTACGACCTGGAAAAAAGTTGACCCCTCGATTGTCACTGTATAATTCGCACTCTGTCTGAATCCTTGCTTTATCTGCTCCCTGCCTGACGTAACATGACACTGGAAGGTTAGAGGTCCTCCAGAGGGAAGGTTTACTACTAGAAGGGGACAAGAGGAGGGAGGTGGTTCTACTAGTAGAGGCAGAACATTCATAGTAAACAATATTCACTTTCCATTATGACACTGTTAGTACATGAAGGAATCACAAACACAATGTAGACTAAAGTGGTGAACATCTCTTTATTTGCAGTTTATATTGTTAGCAGATATAATAAAGAGGAGACTGTTACTAGAGTTAAATGCTCGTTCCTGTTAAATGAAGCTGAAATCCAGCTGCTGTGTTCTGAACTGGCTGCAGAAAATAAAGATTTTCACAACTGATGCAGGAAAAGACATTTTATAAAACTCACAGTGGGCTTCCTGATATGAGATGAAATCAAGACTTGAATATTGTTGTTCAAAGTCAGACTGAAACAGAAACAGCTGAGCACAAAACACACAAACATTTCTCACACTGATAAATAAAAACAAAAACAATCAGTAATAAAAATCTAAAAATGATCTGATGAGATTTTTGTTATCGTTGAAGAAATACTGTGAGCCAGGTTCAGGTGTGAAGAAGTTTCAGAGACTGATGAAGACT
>NW_025738231.1:0-1300 GCF_021292245.1 Micropterus dolomieu
ACTGCATCTCACCTACTCCATCTCACCTAGTCCATCTCACCTACTCCATCTCACCTAGTCCATCTCACCTGCTGCATCTCACCCGCTGCATCTCACCTACTCCATCTCACCTAGTCCATCTCACCTGCTGCATCTCACCCGCTGCATCTCACCTGCTCCATCTCACCTAGTCCATCTCACCTTCTGCATCTCACCTGCTCCATCTCACCTTCTGCATCTCACCCGCTCCATCTCACCTACTGCATCTCACCCGCTGCATCTCACCCGCTCCATCTCACCTGCTCCATCTCACCTAGTCCATCTCACCTTCTGCATCTCACCTGCTCCATCTCACCTTCTGCATCTCACCTACTGCATCTCACCCGCTGCATCTCACCCGCTGCATCTCACCTGCTGCATCTCACCTGCTCCATCTCACCTTCTGCATCTCACCTACTGCATCTCACCTGCTCCATCTCACCTTCTGCATCTCACCTACTGCATCTCACCTGCTGCATCTCACCTGCTGCATCTCACCTGCTGCATCTCACCTGCTCCATCTCACCTTCTGCATCTCACCTGCTCCATCTCACCTTCTGCATCTCACCTGCTCCATCTCACCTTCTGCATCTCACCTACTACATCTCACCTACTGCTTCTCACCTGCTGCATCTCACCTACTGCATCTCACCTGCTCCATCTCACCTTCTGCATCTCACCTAGTCCATCTCACCTTCTGCATCTCACCTGCTCCATCTCACCTGCTCCATCTCACCTTCTGCATCTCATCTGCTGCATCTCACCTGCTGCATCTCATCTGCTGCATCTCATCTGCTCCATCTCATCTGCTCCATCTCACCTTCTGCATCTCACCTGCTCCATCTCACCTGCTGCATCTCACCTGCTCCATCTCACCTAGTCCATCTCACCTTCTGCATCTCACCTGCTCCATCTCACCTGTCCATCTCACCTTCTGCATCTCACCTACTGCATCTCACCTGCTGCATCTCACCTTCTGCATCTCACCTGCTCCATCTCACCTAGTCCATCTCACCTTCTGCATCTCACCTGCTCCATCTCACCTGCTGCATCTCACCTACTCCATCTCACCTTCTGCATCTCGCCTGCTGCATCTCACCTTCTGCATCTCACCTACTGCATCTCACCTTCTGCATCTCACCTGCTCCATCTCACCTGCTCCATCTCACCTAGTCCATCTCACCTTCTGCATCTCACCTGCTGCATCTCACCTGCTGCATCTCACCTGCTGCATCTCACCTGCTGCATCTCACCTGCTCCATCTCACCTACTGCATCTCACC
>NW_025738233.1:0-1372 GCF_021292245.1 Micropterus dolomieu
ATGATTTTTTAAATTTGAAATGTGGGAGGAAACTGGAGCAACCAGAGAAAACCCATGCCAACACGGAGAGTATAGAAACTCCATACAGCAAAGATCAAGGCTGGGAATCCAACCCTGATCGATGCCGTGAAGCCACAGTGTTAAACACTGAGCTGCTGTGCGGCACTGAACGTTTCTCACAGCGGACATTTTGACTCAAGTGTAAATGGTAAATGATCTGTACTTGTATAGCGCCTTCCTAGTCTTTACAACCACTAAAAGCACTTTTACACTACATCACATTTACCCCATTCATACACTTAGGCATCTGCCATCAGAAACAGAACTGAACAGAACTGCTACTGTACATCAAAATGCCCGCTGCGAGAAAGGTCGGTTGACAGGTCAGTCCAGAGTGAGACAGGTTTAAGCTACTGGACCGCCACATGTAATGCACCACATGAAGGTGGTGCTTGCAGCTTTTCCCACGGCTGAAAAGAACCTGGCAACTGCGGACATCTTTGGGGGTGAATTGAGGAGGGCATTTATATGGATGTTCAGATACTTCACAACAGCATCATCAAAAGATGTATTGTTTGATGCCATTGCAGCCTCCAGTATCTTTTTTGGAGAGCCAAACTCCCGGTCAAGGTCTTTAATCACGGCTTTGTTGACTTTTGTCATGCAGTTCTTGATTTTTCCAACAACAGGGCCAGTGATTTCGATCTCATCCGCTACGTTGTCGGACAGACGCTTGATGATGGCGTTGATGTCTGCCACCTGCATGGACCTTTTGGTTTTCAAAGGGGCCTTTGTGACAAGCCTCATGAGCAGGGCAGTGATGAGTTTGCTGGTCATCCGTTCTGATGCGGAAGAAGAAGAATCATTTAACACTGCGGACATATCCCCACCTTCTGAGTGTGACACCTGACTGTCGTTAGGCACTGGTGTACAGGAGGAAGTGATTGCTCTGGGTTCAGAGGTTCCTTCTTCAGGAGCTCCTGAAGTCATCTCAACATTGCATTTGAGCAATTGCTGACTTTCAACATGAACCCTGACATTCAAGTTCTCACTATCAAAATCATGGCAGACGGATGCAGATACTTCATCATCATTAATAGATGATACTCTTGAAGTCTGCCTGTTGCTGGCTTCAGGGCACTCCAACCTGATAATGGCATTTTCTGGTGGTGTGGTCAGCACTGTTGTGATTAGGTCTTTGATGTCAGTTAATGCACCTGCCACTTTCTCGCTGTGGCTTTCTTTGTTTGATGGCTCCATCTCCATCCAGAGCAGCACCTGCTGCAAGAACTTTTTCACTGCGTCCTCTGTGATGGCATATGCATTTGTCCTGACAGAGGCAGAGGTACTTCTCACGCATGGGACCGTGGGA
>NW_025738234.1:0-2623 GCF_021292245.1 Micropterus dolomieu
GGAGATGGTCACAGAGACTGCTGCACACCAAAAGCTGCAGGTAGAGGAAATAAGATACCAGGTTCAAAACTGTGTGGGAAATAATCTGAGAAGGATAGTGTACTGGGAGAAAGGACGAGGTCGGCCAAGGCAGGGTTAAGAGTGAGACAAATCTATAGACAGGTGTGTGCGTGTGTCTATAGGCAATATTTTGATAATGATATATTTCACTGTGACATTTGGAATTCTTTATTACATTTATTTAATCTTGCTTTAGCATATAAAAAGCATTCAAAATATATTTTCATGTCTGCCATCTCCTTTTACATGTTGCTAGGTCCTGAACCCCATTACCCATAAACGTGAAATAAAAACAAATAAAAAAAAACAAATAAAGGAACTAAAATTACTGACAATGAAAATAATAATAATTTGAAAACCTTTCAAAACAATTATTATATTTGATTCTATTCTGACTTTCCACTGGTTGTCCTCTGTTCGTGGCATCCATCTATCTCTCACTTTCACTATCTCTCTTTCACTATCTCTGTCTTTCACTGTCTTTTTTTGCTATCTCTCTCTTTTAGTATCTCTGTCTTTCACTGTCTATCTTTCACTCTCTTTCACAGTCTATTTTTCACTCTTTGTCTTTCACTATCTCTCTATTTCACTATCTCTTTCACTGGCTCATTATGTCTTTCACTATATCTTTCAATATCTCTATCTCTTTACTATCTTTTCTGTATCTCTTCACTATCTCTTTCACTACCTCTTTCACTGTCTCTATTTTTAACTATTTCTCCTTCACTACCTCTTTCACTGGCTCTGTCTTTCACTATGTCTATCTTTAACTAATTCTGTCTTTCACTATCTCTTCAGTATCTCTTTCTCTATCTCTTTCACTATTTCTCGTTCACTGTTTCTTTATCTCTTTCACTATCTCTTTCAATATGTATCTTTTCCGTATCTCTTCAGTATCTCTTTCACTGTTTCTGTCTTTCACTATCTCTATCACTATCTCTGTCTTTCACTATCTCTTCCGTATCTATTCACTATCTCTTTCAGTACCTCTATCTTTAATTATGTCTTTCACTCTCGTATCTATTCACTATCTCTTTCAGTACCTCTATCTTTAATTCTGTCTTTCATTATCTCTTCAGTATCTCTCTTTCACTGGCTCTTTCTTTCACTATGTCTATCTTTAACTATATCTGTCTTTCACCATCTCTTCAGTATCTCTTTCACTATCTCTCTTTCACTCTCTTTCACTATTTCTATCCCTGTCTGTGTCTTTCACTATCTCTCGTTCATTATCTTTCACTGTTTCTGTCTTTCACTATCTCTTTCACTATCTCTGTGTTCACTGTCTTTTTCACTGGCTCTGTCTTTCACTAGGTCTATGTTTCACTATCTCTTGAGTATCTCTCTTTTACTATCTCTATCTTTCACTATCTCCTTCACTATTTCTCTTTCACTGTCTCTGTCTTTCACTATCTCTTTCACTGGCTCTGTATTTCACTATCTCTTTCACTATTTCTCTTTCACTATCTCTGTCTTTCACTATCTCTTTCACTGGCTCTGTATTTCACTATCTCTCGCCCAAAGCCTTAAAGCCAACCAACCCCGTGACATTGCAGGTTATCGTACTGCACAATGGTGGCGCCCTTTCCGTGAAAGATATGACAGTTCTTCTTTTCTTTTGTCTTTTATATTTATTTTGTCATGTTTCTTGTATAATTGTTGATCGTAGTGGAAATCCATTGTGTAAATGATGTAAACTTGATTGACTGCTTCATTTCCCTTTAAGGTCTCAATGCCATCATTGTTCCAAACAAGTACAGTTTTACTTGTGCTCTCCTGCTTTCGAGCAGGGACTTGTAGGTGGGAATTAAACGGACATTATGGTGAGAGGTGCAAATGGGGGTTTAGTATTACAGTCTACATATTGCTTCAAACCAGACAGCACAGCTTAAAGCTTGCAATGGTTACAGTCAC
Source organism: Micropterus dolomieu (assembly GCF_021292245.1). Classification (NCBI taxonomy): domain Eukaryota; kingdom Metazoa; phylum Chordata; class Actinopteri; order Centrarchiformes; family Centrarchidae; genus Micropterus; species Micropterus dolomieu. The sequence goes on from NW_025738234.1 coordinate 1,975, forward strand.
CAAGCATTTCAATTGTCTGTGAAAACAATCTGCTGGAGTAGTATTGAAGATACTTTGAAAATACTATGAACATATTCAAGTTCTGTTATTTGTTTATTGTGTTTTATCTGTGGTGCTTCATTTAATGTTGCTTCTATCACCACTAAAACAAATCCTGACTATATCATAAACCACTGAAGTTTAACAGTGTGTGACTCCCTCTGGTGGACGTTGTGGAGTATTCTGTTGTCTTTGCTCCAAAGGTTTTTGTACAGAGTTTTGGTGTTTCCTGTCACTGTGGGCCGCAGAGCACAGTAGTACACAGCAGAGTCAGTCAGCTGAAGCTTCTGGATCTTCAGAGGAACTGACTTATCCTTGATTGTAGCATTAAATCTGTCTTTCGTGAACTCTGCAGCAAAATCTGTTGTTTTTGAGTAACTTTTCAGCATGTACTTAGGAGACTCATTTACTTCTTGTTTGTACCAGTACAAGTAGGGGTATTGGTCACTAGTCTCAAAAGTACAGCCAAGTGTAACTGTGTCTCCTTCAGCAGCAATGACATCTCCTGCTGGCTGGGTCACTCTGTCTTCTCCTTTACACTCTGGGGAAGAAGAGAACATGCAGAGGAAGAGATGGATCAATAAAGATGATTGATTAAAGGAGAACAATC
>NW_025738235.1:0-2939 GCF_021292245.1 Micropterus dolomieu
AAAAGGTCCTGTTAATGCCAAAGTTCAAGTCTGCTATATCCAAGGATCTTCACTGCTCCTCTGCTTCCTGCAGAAGGCAGACTTTGGTTATTGGCCTTGTCAAATAGCTGGTTTTAGTTTTAATCCGTACACTTCGCACCAGTCCATTTTTGTCTGGAACAGTATCCACAATTCTTCCTATAATCCAAGCATTACGAGGTGCCATCTCATCCACTAGCACCACAAGATCTCCTGGGACAAAGTTTCTTTTGGCAGTATTCCACTTCTGGCGCTCCTGAAGTCCAGGAAGATATTCCTTCACCCAGCGCTTCCAGAACAAATCCGACATATACTGCACTTGTTTCCAGCGACGACGACTATAAACATCCTCCTTCTCGAACAATCCTGGTGGCAACGAAGGTTGCAACTTAAACAGAAGAAGATGGTTAGGAGTCAATGCCTCCAAGTCTTGAGGATCTGTTAATGCCTTTGTTAAAGGGCGGCTATTAACAATAGCTTCAGCCTCACAGAACACTGTCACCAAGCCTTCTTCATCCAGGGTCTGAGTCTTCAAAATAGAGTTTAGCACCTTACGGACTGACCGAATTGGCCTTTCCCAAGCACCTCCATGGTGGGATGCTCTTGGGGGATTAAAAACCCATTTCACATTCTTTTGTAACAGCACGTCATTGATGAGGTTCTGATTCAGATTCTCAATGGCGTTCCTCAATTCACGCTCAGCGCCCACAAAGTTAGTGCCATTATCCGAATGGATTTCCAAAACTTGACCACGTCTCGCCAAAAACCTTCTGAAACCATTAATGAAGGAGTCTGTGTCCAAAGAAGACAGAACTTCAAGATGTATGGCTCGCATCGCTAAGCACGTAAAAATTAGCCCATACCTCTTGACCACAGCTCTTCCACGTTTAACTTCAAATGGTCCAAAACAGTCCAAACCAACTCGACTGAAAGGAGGCTGAAGCGGACAATCTACAACAGATGACACACTTGGCCAAAACCCTTCTGATGGCGGCGCAAGCACCAGGAATCCAATATTTCTGACGTAGGTGAGAAAGCATGTGGTTTCGTCCACCATGGCCTGTTACTTTGTGTACATGACAGAGAATAAGATTGGAGATGTGTTTATCTTTAGCCAGTATAACTGGATGTTTTGCTTCAACTGGCATAGCTGCTCTACTAAGCCGTCCTCCGACCCTAATGAGATCACCATCCAGGATCGGGTTGAGCTTGTAGAGGTGGCTCGTCCTCCTTACACACTCTCCTTTCTTCAAGTTGGCCAGTTCCTCCGGAAACATTGTTTTTTGACAAAAACAGATAATATTTGACTCCGCTACAACCATATCCTCCATGGACAGAAAATCCTTTGGCACTTGAGCCTTAAAGCCTTTCATCTGGACCTGTAGCTCTTTTTCCAACTGCTCAGCACTTTGTTCCGATTCAGAAAGGGTCCCTCTCAGCAGCTTTCGATGTCGCACCAGAGACAGAAGTAAGGTCTTAAACTTGAGAAGCCAACCAACAGCCCTTTTAAGACGGAACCAGGAGGAAAAGTAATCAATGAGCCTCTCCACTGGACTGACCTGCTCAACCTGAGCCGCATTCACCATCACAGCCTTGACCTCCGGGTCTCCAATCAGAGTATTTTCCAAGGTCTCAGGATTTTGGGGCCAACTGCTCTCAGGCTCATGAAGGAAGTCAGGACCACGGAGCCATGCACCAGTCTTTAGAAATAACTGAACTTTAACGCCTCTGGAGGCTAGATCTGCAGGGTTGGCTAACGTATTCACATACCTCCATTGGGATACATTAGATATTTTCAATATTTCAGACACTCTGTTTGATACGAAGATTTTAAATCTGGACGTCTCGTTGTTTATATATTTCAAAACAGAAGTGCTGTCTGTCCAAAAGACAGACTCTTGAAGGTCCATTTGCAACTCCTTCCTCCACAACTTGTCCATTCTGCTAGCCATCACCGCGGCAGTCAGCTCCATCCGAGGAATGGTGACAAGTTTTAAAGGAGCTACTCGTGCCTTTCCCATTATGAATACACTGTGAGTTCGCCCGCTATCATCATGGAGCAACAGGTAAGTCACAGTCCCAAACCCTTCCTCACTTGCGTCTGCAAAGTGATGAAGTTGAGCAGAGACAAGAAAACCAAAGTCCACAGGTTTTAAACATCTACTAACTTCCCAACTTTCAAGCTCATGAAGCTCTTCCAACCAAGCCGTCCATTCTCTAATCACTGAAGAGGGCAAAGGTTCGTCCCATCCCAAACGTCTCCTACAGAGGTCTTGAAGGATTTTCTTGGCAGACAAAACAACAGGTGCCAAGAAACCAAGAGGGTCATAGATCGAACTAGTCACAGACAAGATTCCTCTTCTTGTGAGTGGGTGTGTTTTAAGCGTAATTTTAAACTTGAATGAGTCAGATTGGACACACCACTGTACACCCAAAACATACTCTACAGGCAGAGCGTCACTATTTAAATCCAGATCTTTCACCTCCTTGGCGAGCTCATCCTGAGGAATAGTAGCGAGAACAGAGCGTCGGTTACTAACCCATTTTGTGAGCTTAAAACCACCTTCCGCACACAAGGCACTAAGCTCTCGACATAAAGAAACTGCTTCCTCTTCAGAGCCAACAGACACCAGACAATCATCAACGTAGAAATGGTGCAAGACCGTGTTAACTGCATTAGAACTGAAGCACTTTTGATTGTCTTCAGCACACTTCCTCAGGGCAAAACAGGCACAACTGGGAGAGGAAGTAGCACCAAACAGGTGTACCGTCATTCTATACTCCACCAGCTCCCGACTGCAATCTCCATCAGGCCACCACAAGAATCTTAACAGATCAGAGTCTTCAGCCGGCACTCTGACCTGATGATACATGGCCTCAATATCTCCCATGAGCACTACAGGTTCTTTACGGAATCGTGT
>NW_025738236.1:0-1539 GCF_021292245.1 Micropterus dolomieu
GGAAAAAGAGAGAGAGTGTAACCCTGGCCAGGGTCATTCGGCTTGAATACAAATTAATAAGGATAAGGAAGAAAATATAAGGTTAAGGAAAAAGGAAAAATAAGGATTAGGACGCCGCAGATCTGGACAAAAAGCCCTTGAAAGGCGATCTTAGATGGGCCGCAAATCCTGGAAAGGAACTAGGTGAATTTTCGGGTCCGTTCAAAGGAACTGGGAGCTTGTAGAAGAAAAATTTAATTGTAAGTTACCTCTCGATACATGTGTTGACGAACTATGTCCGAAGTGGCCTCTCATTAAATATCTGCAAACTCGAGGTAGCATAAATTTAGGAAGGAAAATAATAAAGGAAGCATGCTTTATAAACAGTGTGAAGGAATGCATTCTTGTTGACTGGATAGCTACCATGTGTGTGTGTGTGTTTGTGGAGAGCTGTCCCTGCTGTGTCTCGGTTGTGTGTGTGAGAAATAGGAGAAGCCTAGTGTGTGTGTGAGACTATGCAGAGGACGATAAGGCTAGGATTCAAGAAAACATATATATGAATAAAGAAATAGAGAAGGGAACTTGATCAAGGGGAAAACTGTGTTTTGAAATTTGTTAAAGTTATTGATCAATGCTGCTGTATGGTTTGGGTCATTTCAGAAGCAGCAGTGGGGTTTTTTTCTTAGCCTAAGTTACTTTTTTGGGAAGTGTACATTTGTTTTTCTATATTTTATTTACTTTTCATTTGGGGGTTTTTTATGTGTGTAAATACATTTTTAAAAGGCATTTTCATTGGTATTGAAGAACGGCTGTTAATAGAGTAAGCTTTAAATAGGAGTGAAGAGTAGTGTCCCCAGCATCCCCAGTGTAAATGGTGAGACTCAGAGAGGTGACACTCTTATTTTTGGGGGAAAATAACCTTGTGGGTACATAAAAGGACTAAAGTGTTGTTTGCCTTTTTTTTTGGTTTTTGTTCTCCTGTGGACTGAGAGACAAGGAGGAGAGAGAGAGAGAGAGAAGGAGAGAGAGGGGGTGCCGTCCAGCGCGCCACAGCAAAGCAGCCCCGGATCCAGTCTGGCCAGTATTGTGCAATCCACAAACTCTTTACAAACACCTGTGCATATGTGTCATACACATTTAGTTTGTTTCCTTTCAGGATATTATAGACACATTTGTAACACAGAGAGTCTATTTGTGTATGCCTGCTATATTTCATGTTATGACTATCTAAGGGGAGACTTGGCAACGGACTGATCATTTACTGTATTTGAATATTACATATGGGAGTTTTTGTGCAGGGGTCGTTTGAAGTCAAGTTGTGTTGGGAATTGAGTGGTATTGAGCTTTTGGGATAAAACTAAGGTGAGAGGGTGCTTATTAGGTAGGAGTTGGCGCCGTGTGATTGCTGGATAATAAGATTTTTGTGATTGCTCTGGAGTTGACAAATTCCCTTGATTTTCCGTTAGCGGATGTGGTAAAATTGCCACCTATCAACAATTAAGTAGAATTAAAAGAAAAATAAACAAATAAGTAATAAGGAAAATAATTTTACAATAAAGA
>NW_025738237.1:0-3175 GCF_021292245.1 Micropterus dolomieu
CCACTACTAACATGTAGACCACTGCTGTCCTGCAGACCACTACTGGCCTGTAGACCACTGTTGACCTGTAGACCACTTCTGACCTGCAGACCACTACTAACATGTAGACCACTACTAACATGTAGACCACTTCTGACCTGCAGACAACTACTAACATGTAGACCACTACTAACATGTAGACCACTTCTGACCTGCAGACCACTACTAACATGTAGACCACTACTAACATGTAGACCACTGCTGAGCTGCAGACTACTACTAACATGTAGACCACTACTAACATGTAGACCACTGTTGACCTGTAGACCAATACTGACATGTAGACTACTGTTGACCTGTAGACCACTGTTGACCTGTAGGCCATTACAGTCCTGCAGATCACTGCTGGCCTGTAGACCACTTCTGACCTGCAGACCACTACTAATATGTAGACCACTGCTGAGCTGCAGACCACTACTGGCCTGTAGACCACTACTCACCTGTAGACCACTACTCACCTGTAGACCACTGCTGACCTGCAGACCACTACCAACATGTAGACCACTGCTGACTTGCAGACCACTACTAACATGTAGACCACTGCTGACCTGCAGACCACTACTCACCTGTAGACCACTGTTGACCTGTAGGCCATTACAGTCCTGCAGATCACTGCTGACCTGCAGACCACTACTGACATGTAGACTACTACTAACATGTAGACCACTACTAACATGTAGACCACTTCTGACCTGCAGACCACTACTAACATGTAGACCACTGTTGACCTGCAGACCACTACTGACATGTAGACTACTACTAACATGTAGACCACTACTAACATGTAGACCACTTCTGACCTGCAGACCACTACCAACATGTAGACCAATGTTGACCTGCAGACCACTACTGACATGTAGACCACTACTCACCTGTAGACCACTAACTTACTGACCTCACAAACAGCTGCTATGCCAATTTTCTGCTTCTTTGTCTCTCTCCTAAAGATTCTTCTGTATCCATCTGGTCAGTGAACTGAATGATATGCCGGTACAGCAGCATTAACAGAGACACAGTGACCTTTAGTTTTCACTGAAAACAACATTCCAAGGGGACTGATATCGTTTTGAAATAGGCTACTAGAGACAGGTAATAATAATGGCGTTCAGTTTGTTGTGTGCAGTTAAGTCCCTCTGCAGGTCGGCAGAGCAGTGATGAAAGGCAGCCTCCCTCAGGGTCTTAGTACCCATCCACAGTAGGGATTGAAATTGTGAAGAAGACATAAATGAAACTATATTATAAATGAATACTAATTATATTTGTATTATTATATAATATGTATCAATATTCTTGCTTCTCTTTGTTGAGTACCATGTTAGGGAAGCTTCAGCCACCCTTAAATAGGCCTAACAACGTCTACGGTACTGATGCTGTTTGAAGCTGCCAAAGGCTCAGTGAAGTGTTTCCATGTCTTCCTGCAGTGAACATCACAGCAGGTGAACAAGTGAAATGTGGAAACTGATGCACAACACAAGAGGGCGCCTTCATCCTGCTAACCAGGGATGTAGTGGAGGTTAGATCTCCTCAGCTCACAACACGTGTTTAGGCTGATAGTAAAAGTGCATTGTGTCCCACATCATGGTAAATGGTGTCAAAGCACTAAAAGTGCTAAAAGATACAATCTCTGTTTGCTTCCTTAAAAATCCAGTCAGCTCTCTGTGTGAAGTTCAGGCGGCCATCAGTCACAGCTCCAAGATCTTTAACCTGCTGACAGTTTCTCCAGGGGATCCAGTGATGGTCAAAGGTTGAACTTTATCAGGAGAGTCTTGTGTGTTGCTGGATAAGATCAGTTCTTTGCTTTCACCTCCATTTATTAAACACACTCTCCTCACAGCAGTGCTGCAGAGAAAATACATGATTAAAATATGGGCCATCTTTTACAGAGTCCCCCTCACACAGAAGGCCAACCGGGGCCACATCGTCAGCACGCTGTAGGAAGTTCAAGTGGGAGTCACTGCTTTACAAAGACAACAACAAAGGGGAGAAGATGGCAGCTTGTGATGCACCTGTGATTAGAGTCCTCATCTCTGACTCCTTTTCCACACATTCTAGGACTGCATGCTTTCAAATCAAAAAGCTGAACTGATCGCCTTTATTAGTGGTTGTTTGGCTTCTGATTCTCATTGACTTTAGTGGGTGGTGATGGCGCAACAGATAAGAATATGTCTTTGGTGTGAGAGACCCAGGTTCAATCCCCCACTGTGACCCATCCACCATTGTGTCCCTGAGCAAGACACTTAAACCCTCACGACCTCTGACATGTATAGCAATTGTAAGTCGCTTTGGATAAAAGCATCAGATAAATGTAGTTTGCCCTCCTTTATTAAGGAAGTGAGAACATGATTATACAGCACTTTAAGGATTTTATCACACGTTAGTTTGATTATTGTCAGTCACCCGGTTTGAACCAGTCAAAGGACACTGGCTGAGGCTTCGCTGGAAATGAGGAAACAAAGAATCCACAGAGCTCCTCCTCTTCCTGGAATGAGCGGCAGCTTGATGACCCCTCCCTCTGCTTCCTGCTCTCCAATCACAGCGAGCTCCACTCTGTCCATATATTTCCTGGTTCCCTCCCCTTCAGATCTACAGTTTGAAGATGGGTGTGACCAACATGTGCTGACGTGCAGCAGCTGACAGGCCCCGTTCACTGCAGAAACACATGCTGTTCAGATCAGAGCTCAAACTAGCTGCACTTCTGAGAAAGTGAAACTCAGACAGTCGTTGCCACTGAGAGGTGAAATGGCGCAGAAAGGAGTTCAGCTGGACCGGGAAACCATCTCTTGTTCCATCTGTCTGGATCTACTGAAGGATCCGGTGACTATTCCCTGTGGACACAGCTACTGCATGAACTGTATTAAAAGCGTCTGGGATGAAGAGGAGGAGAAGAAAATCCCCAGCTGCCCTCAGTGCAGGCAGACCTTCACACCGAGGCCTGTCCTGCTGAAAAACACCATGTTAGCAGTTTTAGTGGAGGAACTGAAGAAGACTGGACTCCAAGCTGCTCCTGCTGATCACTGCTATGCTGGACCTGAAGATGTGGCCTGTGATGTCTGCACTGGGAGAAAACTGAAAGCCCTCAAGTCCTGTCTGGTCTGTCTGGCCTCTTACTGTGAGAAACACCTGCAGCCTCATTATG
>NW_025738238.1:0-1732 GCF_021292245.1 Micropterus dolomieu
CACTAGCACGTACCTTGAGGTCTTTTGTTTGTTCCAGAGTCTCGACTGAAAACTACAGGGGACCAAGCGTTTGCAGTCAGGGCCCCGAGGCTCTGAAACAGCCTGCTCAAGGAATTCAGGCGTCTGACTCAGTGAACTCTTTTAAATCCCTTCTTAAAACATACTTTTTAGAAGAGCCTTTCCTTATTTTAGTTGATTTTAATTATTTACCTATATTTCTGTACTCATGAGTTTCAAAGTGAGTTTTTTTGCAGGTTTCTTTGCGGCAGAGCATGTAGATGTTTGCCGTGTGGGTTTTGATGAACCTTCACTGTAGTTTCTTTATATAAACTGATATTATTTCAATTGACATGAAGGTATTATTGTTTTGGAAATAGTAATCCATTACACTACTAGTTACTGGGAAAATGAGTAAATGTAAAATGAGAAAAGTAATATCATACGCTGCTAACAGTAGCCTAGCTATGAAATTACTTGTAATTTAATGTTAGAATATTATACTAATAGAAATGATTTATACTCTAAATTAAAACTAACAAACTAAAAACATATACTGTAGTTTTCCCTCATATAAAAACAGAAATTTGTACCATAAATTGGAGCAGAAAATGTCTCCTGAAAACAGGAGATGACCAGTTAATGCTCAAAATCTTCTGGGGGGAGACCCCAAGACCCCCCCGCACATATATTTAAATATTTAAAAAAAAATATGCAGCGAAATTCAGCTATGAACATAAAGCAAGAAGGACAAAATAAAAGCATGGAGATGCAGATTCCTTTAAAGATGCAGACAATCCGGCTTGTCCTGCAGTGAAGTTTCATTTTATTTCTATGACAGCACAGTCTTGGTCAAGGCTGCAGTAGCTACAGCATGCCAACAATACTACTAAAAAAATATAACGGATCTTTTGACAGCAGACAAAAATCTCTGACATGCCAGAAACCATCTGGTTGATTGTTGATCAAACAGCAATTAATCAGGCATTATGATGCCTCTCATGCTGAACATGGCAGAAAGTTGTCCATCTCTCACAAAACTATTGACTATCAAGTTGCATTGTGGGTAATGTGGGCTGGTTTGGATAATAAAGTGGAATGCGTGGAATAAAAAAGACAATCTATCTGCTTTTGATCAGTTTTGATTTTTTTTTTTTAAACTGTTCATCCAGAGTCTGACAATGTAATAGGAGTACAATGATAAATCAGTAGAGTAATTTTTTAAGTTGTTGGCAAGTTAGTCAATTCAATTGTATTTATATAGTAGGTTTATTTTATATAGTACTTGATAGGGTGTTGAGTGGATGCAAGGGTGTTAAGAGGTGTCAACAGTTCTGGGTGTTTTGTTAAGTGTTTGCTAAGGCTTTCAGGGTGGTTTCTATAAATATTTCTAGGATATCAGGTGTATTGTGTATGTGCTATGGTGATTTGGGGTGGGTGCTACTGACCATTTAATGGTTCCTAGAGAACACTGATTGTTTACAGTGGTCACAGTTCTAGTACTAAGTAGCATCTGTTGTATTAGCAGTATAAAATCCTCTGTAGGTAGATATTCCAGTGGTTCTCTTTTGAGTTGTAATGGCCAACTAGGAAGGGATCCTTGTGCAAACACAGGCTCCTTCTACAGTTTAATACAGCCATCAATGCAATATGCTGATCATCATAAAATCATATGCTAACCATTTGAATCACTGAACAACATACGCATAATCAAAAGGGAAGGTAAAATGGTGTT
>NW_025738240.1:0-2532 GCF_021292245.1 Micropterus dolomieu
GTGGCAGCCTGGGGATTAACAGTGGGCCCGAAAACAATGATCTCTGTTTTGGTTTCATTTAAAAACAAAAAATTTTGGTCCAGCCAAAATTTTACTTCATCTAGACAACCTAAGAATGATGAAAGGGCAGAGGGATCATTTCTCTTGATTGGAACGTACATTTGGGTGTCGTCTGCATAACAGTGAAAAGATACCCCATGTCTTCTTAGAATGTTGCCCAGCGGTAACATGTAGAGGGAAAAGAGAGAAGGCGCTAAGATAGATCCTTGAGGAAGGCCACAGGTTAGATGCGCAACAGACGATGAGCAATTTCCTAGCTTTACTCTGAAAGTACGACCCGAGAGATAAGACTGGAACCACTGGAGGACGATGCCTTTTAGCCCCACATCACATTCTAGTCTGGATATCAGGATGGAGTGGTCGATCGTATCAAAAGCTGCCGACAGATCCAGAAGAATAAGAGCCACAGAGTCACCAGTGTCAGTGGAACGATAGATGTCATTTAAAACTCTCAGCAGAGCAGATTCAGTGCTGTGAGCAGACTTAAAACCAGATTGAAATTTTTCAGAAATATCATTGCGTTTTAGAAAGATCTGGAGTTGGTCAAGCACAACTTTTTCTAACACCTTAGAGACAAAAGGCAAAACAGAGATAGGGCGGAAGTTATTTAACACGGTAGGATCCAGTGAGGGCTTCTTGAGTAACGGAGTGACAGTGGCCTCCTTAAGGGCAGCAGGGATAGAGCCGGTAAGGAGGCACTTATTAATAAAGGAAACCAATCCTGGCCCAACTGAATCAATAACTAATTTAAGACACTTAGGAGAGATGATGTCTAGAGAGCAGTACGAGGGTTTCATCTTAGTGATAATTTCTTTAAGGAGATTCAGACTGATTGGCTCAAAAGCAACCCAGGTAACAGAATTCATCAACTGACTAGTTTCAAAGCGGCTGGCATTGCATCTCAGGTTAGATATTTTGTCAATAAAAAATCTCAAGAAACGTTCACATAGCTCATCCGAAACACCATTCATTACATTTACCGGAGGATTTAAAACCGAGTTGATAACAGAAAATAAAACCTTTGGTCTAGAGTGGTTTGCCATTATCATGTCAGAGAAGTGTGCAGCTTTTGCCGCCTTTACAGCATTCTGGTAGGTCGACAGACTGTCTTTAAATAACTGAAGTGAAATATGTAGCTTGTCCTTCTTCCATTTGCGCTCAGCCTTTCTACTAGCTTGTCTTAGTCGCCGAATATCCACGTTGAGCCATGGTTCAGATTTAGGTTTAGGTTTAAAGGGCTTAAGCGGAGCAGTTTCATTAAGGGCATTAAACCAAGTGGAGTATAACAGACCGAGATGTTGGTCGGCATCTAATTCCAGTAGTGGAGAGTTCAGAAGCAAGTGTGTGGAGGAATTCATAAAGTGCTCATTAAAATTTGAGCCAAAATGAGGAGAGTATGATCTAGACAGTCTTACATCTGCACTGGTGGTTTGAGCAATGCAAGGAAGAGATGTAGAAAATAATATTGGCTTATGGTCCGAAAGCATAAAATCAGATATCACAACATCACTAATCACCATCCCATATGAAAGCACAAGGTCCAAAGTGTGACCCTTAACATGAGTGGAATCATTTATCCACTGGACTAGGTTAAAAGATTCAATGAGGCTGAGAAAATCTTTTGACAGAGTGTTAGATTGACAACAAACGTGGATATTAAAATCACCCACCAATAGAAAACGGTCATAGGTTGTGGTGATATTACCAATGAATTCTGTAAATTGCTGAATGAAGTCTTTGAGTGAATGTGGAGGACGGTAAATCACCCCTAATAAAATAGGGCCATTCCAGTCTAAATGAAGTAGTTGAGCTTCAAAACTTGAAAAAGCACTGACAGGAACCGGCCGGCATCGCACAGAGAAAGAGTTTTTAAAAATAGTCACGATCCCGCCCCCTCGTCTGTTCGGACGGGGGGAGTTAAAAAACGAACAGTCAGTTGGAACTAGTTCAGAAAAAGGGGTTAGATCACCAACCGTAGTCCAGGATTCCGTGATGAACATGAAATCCAAACTATGAGAGGAGAAGAAATCGTTGAGCAGGAAGGTTTTGTTGACCAAGGATCTAGCGTTGATCAGTGCCATTTTGGGCGGATGAATCACATCGGGGAAAACTCCGCCTTACTTCTTCGTCACCCAATTAGGAAGGGTGTACCTTACTGCTCTATGTTACTTTTGGTCGAAAAAAAGAGCGCCAATTCCCAGACGTGAAACCCCCTTCAATCTACAGGAATAAACAGTCTTTTGCTCTAAACTAATGGAGAACAACAGGGCTTGTCTACAAAATGGTTGAGACCCTATCTTAAGTTTCAATGAAACAGTCAAAAAACTGTCCTTCTGGCACTAAACAAAGAGGTGTCAGTTTCCTTTATATTACAAAGAGGATACAAACAATGGTTTAATCAATATTCTAATGCAATCGTTTGGCCGAAAACCCAGCAGGTTTATATTTGAAGGAAAACACTGAAACACTGGA
>NW_025738241.1:0-6044 GCF_021292245.1 Micropterus dolomieu
TCAGCCTACTATCACCTGAAGAATATATCAAGGATTAAAGGACGTATGTCTCAGCAAGACCTGGAAAAACTTATCCATGCATTTATCTTCAGTCGACTTGACTACTGTAACAGTGTCCTTACAGGGCTCCCTAAGAAATCCATCAGACAGCTGCAGCTGATTCAGAACACTGCTGCTCGAGTCCTCACTAAGACCAAAAAGGTGTATCACATCACTCCAGTTCTGAGGTCTTTACATTGGCTTCCTGTATGTCAAAGAATTGATTTCAAAATCCTGCTGTTAGTTTATAAAGCACTAAATGGTTTAGGGCCAAAATACATTTCTGATCTTCTGCTTCGTTATGAACCATCCAGACCTCTCAGGTCGTCTGGGGCAGGTCTGCTTTCTGTCCCCAGAGTCAAAACTAAACAAGGAGAAGCAGCGTTCAGTTATTATGCTCCGTATATCTGGAACAAACTCCCAGATAACTGCAGATCTCCTGAAACTGTCAGTTCTTTTAAATTAAGACTGAAGACTTTTCTTTTTACCATAGCTTTAATTAAATATTAAAGATTTTTCTTTTTACCACTGCCTTTAATTAGTAGATTGATAACTTACACTGCAGTGTAACTTTTACTGTCCTGTTTTCTTTCTTTGTTTTTAGCTTTTTACCATTGCTTTTAATTAAATATTTACATGGTGAGAAATTAGTAGGTAATTGAATGAAAAGATAATGAGAGTTAGATTAAACAGAGTGAAGGAAGTGGTCTTAAATCTCGCGCCCGAGTGATTTGCAGGACCCTTTGTCCACCTGTAAACGCGCAGGTGGGTCCAGAGTATAACTGGATCAAAGTGGCCTGCGGACAGACATGTCCTGGTTTCTCTGTAGTGTCCGAGGGTTTTTGGAGTTTCAGTGGACCCAAAGATTGCTATGGACCTGAGTACAGACTAGCTAGAGAAAGTAGATTAAGTGTTCTTCTCTGTTTATTCTCTTTTCAAAATAATTGTAACTCAATTATTTGCTCAACCCCTCAGCCTGTTTTTATTTTACATTTAACTCTTTTAACCCTGATTGTACACTGCACTGTATGTTACGTCGGGTGCGGTTAGGACTCAGGAGCAGACAGAGACAGCGAGTGAGGTTCGGAAGAGGGTTTTAATGATAATATAGACAATGAGTGGAATAGTGTCGGCGAATGATCCGGAGCTGGTCTGCGAGAGCGAAGATAGCGTGGTTGAATAGAGGTCCAGTAGTGGTGGCCTTGGCGTGGCGGGCGGAGTGGCAAATGGTGTAGTAAACAGAGATCCCATACGCTGAAGTAGACAGAGAATAACACGTTACTCTAGGTTCTTTCACAAAAACAAGGTAAATCATTAGACGTCCTCAAGAGGGTTGGCCGTGCGTAGTTACCACTGAAGTGAGAACAACAATCTGGCGCTGACAGTCAGGTGTACAGAGTCTTTAAGCCAGGGCTTGATTGGCAGACAGTCAGCAGCTGTGGTGAGAGCCAGGAACCTGGGAAGACCACACCCACACCACACACAGAGAGACTGGCCAAACCACAACACACTCACAAGACTGGTCATGGATAGACCGTGACACTGTAACTTTTATTATATTTTAATGTGTAGTTTTTCAATTTTCCTATGTTGCATTTAAACTTTTTTATATTTCCCTGTTGCTTTTATGTTTTATGTAAAGCACTTTGAATTACCTTGTTGTTGATATGTGCTATACAAATAAACTTGCCTTGCCTTGCCTATTAACCATGGTCTATCTACTCAGCAGTATTTTATTTTGTTAATAGAAATACCCAGCAAAAGGTTGTTTGAGCTAAATGCAGTGCACTATGGTTCGAGCGAGAGCGGACCTCTGACCAACTTCTCATTCATGCTGAGCAACTGTGGTTGTGTTTGTGTCCCATTGTTGCAGAATAAACTATTCTGAGTGCTCCATCCATCTTGACTCCAGCAAAGTGTTTGGGGATAGCAGACAGAACAAAATAGAGAAGGTCACACTAGCTGACATTCTTTCGCTTTCTTTTCATATCTTCTGCTCTTTAGAATTGCTCTTTAGACAGCTTAGTGCTGAAGAAAAATGGGAGCCGATGGCTGGGTCTTACCATTGTATATATACAAGGTGCAGACGTAGGAGAGGCCTACGCTGTGGGTGGGCGTGGACAAAACTTATCTGTGCCGCGCAGGCGCGCATAGGGGTAAACCTATAGTGGTGTCCTTAGAGGGCGAGGCCTATACGAAATAGAACTCAGAACAGAAGTTTCAAGCAACAACAGAGGCGAGCAGGCAATATAACCCGGCTCAGCAGCGTCTATGGATATAATCTTAGCTAAGGAGGATGAGAAAAAGAAAGTGACCAACGCAAGAAGCAAGAGGACGTTGGTGAGAGCTTTGTTATGCAAAAGGCCTCAAGACAGACGCTGAGTTTGCATTCTTTCTAATATAGTAAGTAAGTAATATTAGCTGGTTTGTTATGTCTTGTGTTGTCGCACTTGTAAGATGTTTGGCTGTGTGAGGAAAGTTGTGAACTTGCTAGCTGCTGATCATAAATAATGTAATCATAACAAATCCATGCGTACAGCTCAGCTGTGCAACTGTGAATTACACTCAGTATTGTAACAGGAGGGGTGCCAAATTGCACCAAATCTTACATGATGTTGCTTTAAATCTCTTCACAGTGTCATTCAGTGTGAAAAAGCCATGTCCTGTCTGACAGATTGAAGTCCCCTGTTAAACATGCAGATATACAGTATAGATACCGCAATTAAGTCATTAGTTGGGTTGAATTAACATGTGAAACCAGCAACATATACAGAAATGTGTTTGTGAGTGTGTGAGTGAATGTGTTATGCCTAAATGAGGTGAATTCACTCCAGCTGTGTCCCGTCCCATGTAAATTGCTTTAGCAAAATGTTTGTGCTAATTAGTCAAGTGCCAATTTCAGTGTTTTGTGTGTAGGGGTAGGCCCATGTATGATAAAGAAATACATGTGGTGCTTCTGTCTCCTCTGTATCCTGATTGTGATTGTTGTTGCCTGTATATTTCTGCCACTGGCAACAACACTCAGAGACGTAGGTGGACTGACCATCATGAGTGCCCAAATGGGACCTGAAGGCCAGCAGTGAGCCGAGAGAGACCCATGCCTTCCCCATAGAGAGAGAGAGAGAGTGGGATGTGGGGGTTATTGAGTGCACATGTCCACAATCCTCCCCTTCCAACTATTGTTTAGTTGCTTTAAATAGAAAAGAATAGATGACTGATGAATATTAAACAGTTAAGAAATTCAAAGGCAATGGGTAAAAATCTGAAGAAAAATGCCATTTCAAATAGATGTAAGAATAACTGCAACTATACAATGGATTTAATACGGGTAAAAGATTTGCTGTCTTCAATGGGGTTGTATTTACCATGTTCACTAAAAGAGTCCATATGAATGCCCGCCTCTTGTGGTATTCACAACCTTGTAAGTAGAAATTTTCTGAAAGCTCCCATTTCACAAGTTGTGATGCGTTTGCTGATGTTTTCAGAAATACCTTAGGTCATTTTTCAGTGGATGGTAAGTGAATATATTGTAATTCTTTGTAAATCTAATTTCTTGTACCTCAGCATGATGTTAAAATACAAGGTAAGTCAACATTTCTAGGACAAAAGTGAAGAAGAACAAGAGTACAATGAGGCGTCCATGTTGCCGTTGCTTAGCAGTGGTGATTTGTGTGTATACGACTTCCCATGTTGTGACCACAAGCTCATAAGTTCCATTTGAAGACAGCAATTAATACATGGCAGAAAAAGTAGTAGGAAAACTACAGGCGTTACCAGTAATGTTAACAATGGCTCAGTTCTATTCAAGTGTCCCAGTAAGCCATGACATGACCGTGACCAGAAATCATTTATTTCATTAGTTACACCTGTGCTATTCCTACTATCCATGAAAACGTGCACTAACCTCTGCTGTCTTCAAGCCAGATTTCTTTAGTTTCTGCCAAACTTAAACCTAATTTTGTGTGGAACTTTGACTCCAGTTAGGTTTTGAACTTTTGACTGCCTGGTCCCTTGGTTTTGTTTGCCCCCACAGCCTGCCTACCTGTTGCTGACCTTTAGCCTGAATTTTCACTGGTAAAATCTTCTTTTCTGTTTCTACCTACTGATTCTGCTTCTGGGTCGCCCTCCAGAATTGTTAGAGTGATAGGTACATTTTAAAGCTGCAAAATTTGCCAAAATTAGTAAGTACAGTAGTATAGCATAATAATATTATAGTACTGTATATTGATTTTGATCCATCCTCTGCTGTGATTTTAGACACTACCATTCCAATTCCACCCTGTCTACCAGTTGCCCTCAGTGTGTTACAGTCTTTTCCAGTCACCAGATGCTCCACCTGTCTGCATACCTGTATCTCATTACCCCAATCTTCATCTGCCCAGTAATTCTATGCTCTATTTTTCTCTTTAACTAAGACAGAAAAAAATCTGTCCGGCTGTCCGGCCTCGCGAGCTCCTCCTGCGGGTTGCCGCAGGCTTCCCCCGCAGCCACTTGCGGAGATCCTCAACTCCGAAAATATTCAAGTAGGTTTTTGTTCCGCCATCACTTCTCGTAAAACTGTCAATATTCGAAATCTACACAGCTGATTTCTCACCTCAAAACTTCTCAGCAACAGAAAGTTTCTATTTTTCATCCTATCTGTTACAGCCTTGTTTCCTGTATGCCTGCCTGCTTGTGTGTGACTTTGAACCCAGCTAGTTTTTGGCTGCCTGCCTGGCCCCTTCTGGTCTTGTTTGCCTCCACTCACTGCCTACCTGTTGCTGACCTATCCTGGGTTTTCACTAGCAAAGCATGCTTTTGTACTATCACTACCACCGGCTGATCTTGCTTCTTGCTTGTGTCTTACTTGAGAAATGTTACAGTGATAAACCTAAATTTTGAGGCTACAAAATATAGGAGCAGAGAGCTTGAAAAACGATGAAAAAGACACACGCATCCCAAAGTCCACTGGGACTTGCTGAATATAAGACATATCTAGCAGAGGTGAAGCAGATAAATCCATACAAGAAATAGCTACTGTAGAAAGGATTTATTAACTTAGTGACGTTTCGAGCACAAGGCTCTTCCTCGAGTCGAAATCTTAAATACCTACAATCCATCTCATATACACATGTGATCAGGGTGCGATTTGAAAAAAAAAACAGGGGGGGGGGGGGTGTTTTTTTATGAAAATAACATTTTAGGGATAAAAATTATTCAGCAGAGGCAGGCATATACAAACCAGAAAGGAGGAAATCTATTGATCTGATTTATCAATTATTACTTATTTCTATATATAGCATTGTGCTCGAAACGTCAGAAAGCTATTTTTAGATTTATCTGTTCAACTCTGCTAGAGAGAGCATGGAAACCATACCAACAATGGAAAGAGTATTGTAGTACAGTATCCTAAGAATGTACTGTTGTACGAATTTCCATCCATCCATCCATCCACCACTTATTTGCGTCTAGGTCGTGTGGACAGCAGTCTAAGCAAGGCAGCTCAGTCTTCTGTCTCCCTAACCTTGTCCTGCTGTTGCTCCTGAGGATTGATTTTCAATCTCTATTTAAAGAGGTTGTATTATGCTCATTTTCAGGTTCAAAATCTTAATTAGGTGTTGTACCAGAACAGGTTTACATGGTTTAATTTTCAAAAAACACCATATTTTTCTCATACTGCACATTGCTGCAGCTCCTCTTTTCACCCTGTGTGTTGAAGGCTCCGCTCTTGAGCTACAGAGTGATGCATCTTACTTGTACAAAATCTTTGTTGGGAGTTGCACATGCGCAGTTCCCAGGTAAGAACTACAAGCCAATAAGAAGCAGAGAAGGGCGGGTCGTAAGAAACAAGGTAGTGTGATCCAAATCAAAGCCACTTCAGACTGCGACCGTAACCTAGCAGATGGTATAAGTTACTCACAACCACACAACATCATTGTTCCACATCTTACCATAAACCACTACAAAAATCACCATATTTCAACTCAGTTTTACATAAAAATTGGCCAAACAATTTGAATGTTTGC
>NW_025738242.1:0-1255 GCF_021292245.1 Micropterus dolomieu
CGTTTTTACCTGGCTGATTAACAGAAGACGATCTCCTGGCAAAGTGATGAACAAATTCTGCTAATGAGGTCCAGCACAGTTTATCTAATAACTGTCTATCTCCATTTCTAGAGAAATCATCAGTGATAATAAATATCATCAGGTTGACTCTGGTGGTTGTGACGCCGATTGCTCTGCTTTTTTTCTGTCTGTGGATGAGGTGAAATAAGAATATAAGAATTAACCAGTTCCATCACTGATCTTTTACATTGAATATTTTCTTTCATAGTTTTGAGTTATAGATTAAGAGGAACAAACATCAAACAAACATCAAACTCGAAGCTAAGTAAATCACAGCATGTACAGTCTATATTTAAACAGTGAAATCAAACAGAAGCCCAGCTCTATCACAGTTTGGTAGTGTTGCAGTGGCTGAATAAACAACTCTGCAGTTTGATCATCATTTCAGTTTCCTCTCACTGCTGCAGAGGGCGACAGTGTACAGAAAGTTTTGGATTTATGTTTATTATTCAGAAAGAAAAGTTTGTAATTATCAGTAATGAATAAAAATTATTTCTGACTTATTTCTTACAAATATCCTAAAATCAGGATCATTTCTTGGTTGAGAAATTGTATAAAATGCTTGTGCACCTCAGCCTAAAATGAGGTTCTGGGAAAGTTAGGACAATTTTCTAGTCTGCAAAGGTTTATAAATACAGACCCTGTCCCATCATAGCAATAATATGTCTTTCATAGATATTGAAGAGATTAATCTCTATCCTGTGTCTTCACAGTATAATGAAATGTGTTGCTTTCATAGGAAAGTCTTGCTGGCAGCAGCCAAAGCAACACATCTCTCTGTCTCTCACTTTAAGATGTACTTTTACACTTTTTCTGTGATCAGCAACATTATTAGACATGGAAAACTTGTCTGTTAAACTATTGGTGCATTGACCACAATGAAGTGACATCCATTATTTTCTGAGATTTACTGTGTAGTTTTCAAGAATAGCATGGCTATAAGATAAGATTATTTATCTGGAGGGAAATTGTTGTGCAGCAGTTGCAATGCAAAATAGGAACAAATGCAAATATAAAATAATAATAAATAAAATATCAATAATGTGCAATTCCAAAATACACAACATATCAGGTTACCTGTAGGGATCACACTTGGTGACATATACAGTGAGGAAAATAAGTATTTGAACACCCTGCTATTTTGCAAGTTCTCCCACTTAGAAATCATGGAGGGGTCTGAAATTGTCATCGTAGG
>NW_025738243.1:0-1773 GCF_021292245.1 Micropterus dolomieu
GTTTTGTGACTGGCAGCAGGCAGAGCTGTGTGTTGGACCACTTGAGTTATATTCAACTTCCCTCATACATGTTTTAGGGTAAACAGAGGTAAGTTATACTTTTCTGCAGGTGACTGATGTCGATACTGTAGCTGCACGGGGTTAAAAAAAATTAGCCCTTCCCACAATTCAAACAATGATGCCATGAAACAAATAGAAAAAGTATTTTTGTTTCCAGCTAAATGTATTTGAAAAAAACAGAAGAAGACACAGTTGATTAAAGACAGAAGCCTTTGGCCACCGCATGCGTAGTAGAAGTATAACCGCTCGGGAAAAACGCTTTTTAAACCTTATTTTGGGGCAAAGTTGTCAAAGTTTTTATGTCCCGGTGACCTCTATAAGTGCAGTTCTGGCTCTCTCCCCATTCATTCAGATAGGAACCTGGTCTTGTTAGTCGAAATAGCTGCCCGGAGGCGTTGCCAAGATGGCGGCCGAGTGGCAGGACCTGCCTAAAAGGACTTTGAGTTTACTCACATTTCACATTAACAGCGTATTATTAACAGCTCGTTCTCAGCTGCACAGTAATACTCTCCAGAGTCAGAGGACTGGATGGAGCTGAAGACAAGCTGTGGTTCTTTACTGAGAGGATGGAAGTTTATGTTCTCCTTGTACCAGGTATAATTAGCTGCTGGGTTAGCATCACTGCTGCAGGTCAGAGTCACTGAACTGTTCTCCACTATCTCAGCAGAGGGACTCAGTGACACTGAGGGAAGCTTTGGAGCATCTGGAGGAGAAAACATGATCACATATAACATTTCAACATGAGCTTGAGCTTTAACAGTGCTGCATATTTTACTTAGACAATAATCCATGCAAACACAAAGTGGCGGTGCAGCTTGATTTCCTCCAACAGAAACTACATGGGTTCCTGTTACCATGGATACAAGCTTGACACTTTGATACTATTAAGGGACAAGATGGTCAAATTAAGTCCAAAAAACAAACCAAAACATAATCAGGGAACATCTATGACGATTGCCAAAGTCAGTTAATGTGCAGTACAACAGGTTAAAGGCTCCACCAGATGGTGTCATGTCAGTGGAAGACTGGATGTAAACTCACACACTGAAGGAGAGCGAGACTTCTCATTTCCTTGTACAGCACAGGAAACGCTGTCTGCAGGATCAAAGAAGTCTGAATAAGAATTAGATGTTTGTCCCAAAATACTCTGTCCATTCTTGTACCAGGTGTAGTAAGGATGACCAGGTAGACGACAACTGCTGTGACACTTCAGCTCTGCCCAGATATCAGACGTGTTGACCTGTAATCTGCTCACCTGCACCTGGAGATCTGATTATGTGAATAAGAAACAGAAGTCTTCATTTAGACTCAACTGTCAACACACAGACGCAGTTAATGATGATTAACACTTGGAAATATTCAGATGAAATGTTACCTGTGACAGACAGAGTGACTCCAGGTTAACCAGTATATGTCCCACCTGGTTGGTTTGTTATGAACCTGAACTTGTACTCAGCTGAGTCGCTCTCTCTCAGGTCTGTGATTCTCAGAGTGCAGCGGTTCTTAACAAAGATATACTGATACAGATCCACAAATTCACCACCTTTAAACCAGAATCTTTTCTCAATAGTAGTATAAACGTAATTAATGTAGGATGGATATGTGTAGGTGCAGTTTATGTCCACAGTTGATCCTTTGAAGGCACAGATCTCAGTAGAAGTGTAAGTCACTCCCCAGCCATTCAGACTCTGTACCCCTGTAACACAGAGCACA
>NW_025738244.1:0-2007 GCF_021292245.1 Micropterus dolomieu
TCAAGGTGCTTTGCTTAAATTTCTAAGCCCAGTGAGCCCACCTCCAAAAGATGTCTCCACTGATGAATGTCAGGTGGATGTGCTGCCTGTACAGTGAGGTCTTTCATCTTGTTGGATATATTTGAATGTTTGTGTTCCTAATTTCAGACATAGCCTACAGTATTTTTCCAGCTGTTCATCAGGATGGTGGATGTTGTTTGCATTTAAATGTTAATTTTATGTGAATGCAGTACAGACACATTTTATGTTTATTGCATGTAATTATTATGAATGTGTTTTCACTTTTTTTAATAAAAAAATATGTCATTTTAAAAAGTATAATAGGGGGGTTGTATTTTAAATGTACTATAATGTATGTGTATGCACTTTCTAAAACTTATCTGGTAGTAAAGATAAAAATAAGTTTTAAGATTGGAATTTTGTGTCTATGATGAGATTCCTGAAGGGTTGGGGCGTTCAGCTTAGTTCGATATAGGGCCCTCCAGATCCCTTTTGCATGGGGCCCCCAAAGTGCCTTGAAACAGCCCGTCCCGGGAGGAAACCGGGAGAGGGCAATGAAACACGGGAGTCTCCTGTGAAAATCACGAGGGTTAGCAAGTATGAGCGAACCGGAGCTAACCTCTATGGCTCCTGGTTTCCTTCTGTACGACAGCGTGCTGCGTATGACGTCCTTTTATTCTTCTGCGCATGCGGGTCACTTGCAGGCCGGGGCCAGTTCACACTTCAGTCTGATATGGGCCACGTGTAAACTAAAAGGTCTGCAGTGTGAACGTAGCCTTTAAGTCCACGTGAGGAAAGTTCAAGACAGGATATTAGAGTCAAAATACGCAAACCTACGTAACTTCAATGAAAAATCAAAATAATATTGTCTTTGTATAAAGTTTCACACAGGAACCTGAACGGGCCTGAGGCTGGTCATGAGTGAGACAAAAAAATCTATAGACAGAGGGTGTGTTGTGTGTGGTGTGTGTGCTGGTTTGTGTGTGTCTGCATCATTGTGATCATGATTTCATATATCACATTGTGACTCTGACATAAAGCATATTTGGATTTGAATGATTAAATGTCTAATTGAAAATCTAAATAAAGAAACTAAATTGTGTGTTTATTCTTTTGGGTCCTAATACACATCACAGAGTCGCATTAATATTTCACACATATTTAACATTTTAGACCTTTTCCTGAAACCTACTAGGGTCATATCTTCTTCACTCATTACTTTGATGTCAGGAATATTATTTATTTTTCCATAGATATTATTGAGTTTGTGGTTTTGCTCAGGGGCGTTGCTTGACATAAAGCTCTACTGGGGCACAGATCCCCTCATTAAATTTTTGATTTATGAAATGTGTCAGTATGTGCCTCACCAGCTTCCCTTGCTAAGCATTAACTCAGTCCTCCATTAGGGTCTGAGCTGCTTGTATCTGATGCTGCCTGTACATCTCTGGCTGTGCTTTTACTGGCTGAGGCTGCCTGTATTTCACCTGGGTCTGTGTGACTTTCTAAAAACTTCTGTGTTTCAGCTGTGTGCTGGCTGATGATCCAGCATCTCCTCTGCAGACAAACTTCAGCATAGCTCCAGTAAATTATAAATCAATACTTGCAAGATATTAATGTTATCAGCTGCATCAGGCCAAAACAAACTGGCTCCCCGAGTTTCCTTTAATATTGTCCTTTTGAAAATGTACTATTTATACTATGACATGTGATGTTTATTATCTACTGAGAGATGTGCATCCATATTGCCTAGTCTGTCCTGCTAATCAACATTTTAATAGTCAATGTGATTCCCATTCTTTCCATCTTGCATCAGTCCAGAGTTGTGACTAAACTTTCAATGAGCGCAGGTTCACGTGCGACGCGGTTTTCTTTTCAGCGCAGTTTATAAACATCGTTGCACGTCGGCTGCTCAGCTGGGTTAGCAAGACAGACAGAGATTCACTGCAGCTACACATGCTGCTCACATCAGACCTTTTACCTGCTGAAGTTAACCTGACTGCTGTTCTC
>NW_025738245.1:0-1346 GCF_021292245.1 Micropterus dolomieu
CCTTAAGGGCTACCAATTGCTCCTATCCTCCTTCTCAACAAGCATCAGTGCTGCCAAAACTGCGTTCTATAATAACAGAATTAGCAGTGCCACTGACTCAAGGAAATTATTTTCCACTTTTAAAGCGCTACTACATCCTCCTCCACCTCCACCATCCACAAACTTGTCTGCTGATACCTTTGCTGCCTTCTTCACAGGCAAAGTGGCGGCTATAACTAGCCAATTCTCTGAAACATTCAAGCTCAACCCCAGGTCAGTGGTTCTTCACTCTCTTCGTTTACTCCTCTCACAGAGAGCGAAGTATCAGAACTCTTGACCCGTAGCTGTCCAACTACATGCCCACTGGACCCGATTCCTACGAATCTCCTCCAAGCCATATCTCCTACCGTTGAGCTACAGCTGCCTTTGACACAGTCAACCACAGGATCCTGCTATCCGCTCTCTCAGCAATGGGCATCTCGAGTAAAGCACTCCTGTGGTTCGAATCCTACCTCTCAGGGCGTTCCTACAATGTTTTGTGGCAAGGACAATTATCCTCCTCCCACTGCCTCTCCACAGGGGTGCCCCAAGGCTCAGTGCTAGGGCTCCTTCTCTTCTAAATTTACGCCACCTCACTGCGGTTCGCACGGCTTTTCTTACCACTGCTACGCAGACGATACGCAACTCTACCTATTCTTCCCGCCAGGCGATCCCACTGTCTCTTGGACATATCTGCATGGATAAAGGCTTGCCACCTTCAACTAAACCTCTCTAAGACTGAACTCTTGGTCATTCCAGCCAAGCAATCTATCCACCATAACATCACACTACAAATTGACGACTCAACCATCACTCCAACCAGGGTGGTGAGAAACTTGGGTGTCATGATTGATGACCAGCTGTCCTTTTCAGACCATGTTGCTGCTGTCTCTCGGTCATGCCACTTTGCTCTATACAACATAAGGAAAATCAGGCCCTACCTCACTCAGCTCGCTTCTGGTACAGGCCATGGTTCTCTCTCGCCTCGACTATTGCAATGCCCTCCTAGCAGGTCTTCCAGCTTGTGCAGTGAAACCCTTACAAATGGTTCAGAACGCAGCAGCACTTCTTCTTCTTCTATCCCCTAGAATGATCTTCCATTGATTGCACTTTTTTGTTTTGATTGCACTTTTGTTAACTCTTACTTCCTTCCCTAGGTACTTACCCCACTGATTTGATATGTACTATGAGCTCTTACTAGTACTTATTGCTGCTCTTAATAGTATGTACTGTCAGTTGTAGATCTGTATTTGATGCTCTGTTGATGCTTGTATGTTGTTCCTCAAATGTAAGTCGCTTTGGATAAAAGCATCTGCCAAATGAGTAAA
>NW_025738246.1:0-1797 GCF_021292245.1 Micropterus dolomieu
AAAGAGCCGCACGGGACCTCAGCGCCCTCAGGGGCAGGGCCTCGCAATGGCCGCAAGCGGCCCCCTCGAGAGCTGCCTGGGCGTGCGGCATCCCCAGACAAGACGCACACAGGGCACGAGTGTCCCCAGCCGTGATGTTGACGCGGGCATGGGAAACACACTGCCTGAACTGCTCACCAGCCATCTCCTCTGCCAGACTTCCTTCCAGGTAAGAAATTTCCTCTCGTGGTTGCCGAATAGAATAAAGCTAATGTGTCCGGTGTGCCGGCGTGCTTATATACGCCTCCAGTTACGCCGTCACACGCTACCGTTCTAGCAACGCCGATAGGATTGGAGTAGTTTCACTCATGGTTTCAGCCCTGCCACGCCCAGAGGCGTTCCCATAGTGTCGTCACCGACGCAGTTCGAGTTCTCTCGAAGGGGAACGAGGTAGTGCAAAGTCAACTTTATACCAAAAAACATTCAGTG
This sequence comes from Micropterus dolomieu, assembly GCF_021292245.1. Lineage (NCBI taxonomy): Eukaryota > Metazoa > Chordata > Actinopteri > Centrarchiformes > Centrarchidae > Micropterus > Micropterus dolomieu. The sequence continues at coordinate 469 of NW_025738246.1, forward strand.
CAAAACAATTATCTAAAATGTTTTTAATATTAAGATGTCTGTGAAGTTAAATAAAAATATTATGAACATAAAAATAAATCTAAGTTAATATAAGGGTAAAACTAAATAGAACTAAAGTTTTATCCTGCACTATTTCCACAGAATAAATGCTCGGTACACAGCAAGCTGGCAAAAATTACAGCCAACACTTCAGAGCAAAACACGAGTGCTTCTTACTCAAACCCACACCAAAGTGTATCTTAATATCTTAATAACACAAAGATGAACAGATTAACTGGAGGGGGGTCACAGTGTCTGACTCAGTTGTGTTTCTCCATTCTGCCTCTCTGTCCTTCCTTTCAGACACATTCCCACCTCTCATTACCATTTCTCCACCTGTCCACCAGGTGTCCTCAGATGTTTCCATCTGTCTCAGTCACCTGACTCCCACATCCAGCCACTCTCCCCCGCACTGAGCTAACATCTTTCCCACCATTCCCATCACCTGACCTCCCCGCCAACCTGCTCACCTGTTCCTCATTTCCCAACATCAGATAGATCAGGGAAGAATGAAACATAAAAGGGACCACCAGATGTTCTCCTTCAGATTTGGTGTTGGCATGTGACGTGATCACATGTTGTATGCTGGCGCTGTGTCTCCTCGGCCCGGCTCAATAAACCACGCTATGTTAAGTCTTCATCAGTCTCTGAAACTTCTTCACACCTGAACCTGACTCACAATATTTCTTCAACACCGCATACTCTGCACAGTGGCCTGACACGCACCTGCCCAAAGATTTAACTACATGTCGCAGACCACAAGAACTGTGATTGGTCGGCTGGTAGCATCACATTTCCTCCTACGCATTTCGTTTTTCTTCTGTCTCGACCGGTTTAAGGGTCGTACAAACCTCTCCTCAGACGCCTTCTCTCGTTTCTGTGTTTCAGTGAGTAATTTCACTAAAAGTAACTGCTGTTCAACATCGATCAGCTCCAACTCCAACATGATCCGCTCACTTTCAGTCACCATTGGAGTATAAATTGGACTTTAGTCTGGTTGTATATATAACGACACATTTGCACCAACGCTTTGCCAGATTGTCTGGTTTGTTCCTGTCCAGCCTTTGGTTCTCTGTCTGCCCCCTTTTTGGATAAGTCCTGACTGTCGACTTGGTTTTAATCCTTTTGTTAAGTGAACTTTCATCTCAACCTGTCTGCCTGTGAGTCGTGCTTTTGGGTTCAAACCTGCTGTTTCTGAGCGTTACGGGTGTTTGGTTTTAGTTCTGATATTTCATGATGATGTCAGCTGCTGTTAACTCTGCTCACCTGACGAGGATTTCAACTAAACGT
>NW_025738246.1:1817-4642 GCF_021292245.1 Micropterus dolomieu
TACGCCGTCACACGCTACCGTTCTAGCAACGCCGATAGGATCGGAGTAGTTTCACTCATGGTTTCAGCCCTGCCACGCCCAGAGGCGTTCCCATAGTGTCGTCACCGACGCAGTTCGAGTTCCCTCGAAGGGGAACGAGGTAGTGCAAAGTCAACTTTATACCAAAAAACATTCAGTGCAAAAAAATGATCTAAAAACAATACAAATGTTTTTAATATTAAGATGTCTGTGAAGTTAAATAAAAATATTATGAACATAAAAATAAATCTAAGTTAATATAAGGGTAAAACGAAATAGAGCTAAAGTTTTATCCTGCACTATTTCCACAGAATAAATGCTCGGTACACAGCAAGCTGGCAAAAATTACAGCCAACACTTCAGAGCAAAACACGAGTGCTTCTTACTCAAACCCACACCAAAGTGTATCTTAATATCTTAATAACACAAACATGAACAGATTAACTGGAGGGGGGTCACAGTGTCTGACTCAGTTGTGTTTCTCCATTCTGCCTCTCTGTCCTTCCTTTCAGACACATTCCCACCTCTCATTACCATTTCTCCACCTGTCCACCAGGTGTCCTCAGATGTTTCCATCTGTCTCAGTCACCTGACTCCCACATCCAGCCACTCTCCCCCGCACTGAGCTAACATCTTTCCCACCATTCCCATCACCTGAGCTCCCCGCCCACCTGCTCACCTGTTCCTCATTTCCCTCACAAAGCTCAGTGTATAGTTTTTTGTCGAATCTCCTCCTTAGGTACGCTGTAGCCTATGCATAGCCACGTGTGGAGAATATTTCTTAAGGGGCTTTGTTGATGTGACAGGGAAAAGTAAGACAGCTCTAGCTTAGAGTAATTTAGCTGACCCCATAACTGTTTTCTGACATTCTAGCTTTAGGTGTTTCTCACATGTACTTAGACTGATTAGTTAGAGACAGTAGCTCAGGCGTCAGGCTGGCAGATATCAGTGTTCTCTGGGAATCTTACAAGAATATTTACAAGAACTCACTGGCTCCACAGATCAGAGAACCACTCATGGATAGTGAGAGATTCCAATATGACGAAGCATTGGAGTCTAAACATCAGATAGATCAGTTGTAGGTGAAAGAAGACCTAATAGAGAAACCTACAGGCACTGGGGGGAAGAAAGAAACATAAAAGGGACCACCAGATGTTCTCCTTCAGATTCGGTGTTGGCATGTGACGTGATCACATGTTGTATGCTGGCGCTGTGTCTCCTCGGCCCGGCTCAATAAACCACGCTATGTTAAGTCTTCATCAGTCTCTGAAACTTCTTCACACCTGAACCTGACTCACAATATTTCTTCAACACCGCATACTCTGCACAGTGGCCTGACACGCACCCGCCCAAAGATTTAACTACATGTCGCAGACCACAAGAACTGTGATTGGTCGGCTGGTAGCATCACATTTCCTCCTACGCATTTTGTTTTTCTTCTGTCTCGACCGGTTTAAGGGTCGTACAAACCTCTCCTCAGACGCCTTCTCTCGTTTCTGTGTTTCAGTGAGTAATTTCACTAAAAGTAACTGCTGTTCAACATCGATCAGCTCCAACTCCAACATGATCCGCTCACTTTCAGTCACCATTGGAGTATAAATTGGACTTTAGTCTGGTTGTATATATAACGACACATTTCCACCAACGCTTTGCTAGATTGTCTGGTTTGTTCCTGTCCAGCCTTTGGTTCTCTGTCTGCCCCCTTTTTGGATAAGTCCTGACTGTCGACTTGGTTTTAATCCTTTTGTTAAGTGAACTTTCATCTCAACCTCTCTGCCTGTGAGTCGTGCTTTTGGGTTCAAACCTGCTGTTTCTGAGCGTTACGGGTGTTTGGTTTTAGTTCTGATATTTCATGATGATGTCAGCTGCTGTTAACTCTGCTCACCTGACGAGGATTTCAACTTAACGTTCAATTCAATTCAATTCAATTTTATTTATATAGCGCCAAATCACAACAACAGTTATCTCACAGCGCTTTTCATAAAAGAGCAGGTCTAGACCGTACTCTGTGATGTTATTTACAGAAGCCCAACAGTTCCCACCAAGAGCAGCACTAGGAGACAGAGACAAGGAAAAACTTCCTTTTAAGAGGCAGAAACCTCGAGCAGAACCATGACTCAGGGTGGGCGACCATCTGCCTCGACCGGTTGGGGTGAGAGAGAGAGAGAGAGAGAGAGAGAGAGAGAGATGTAAGGAGAGAGAGAGGGGAGGGAGGCAGTCTACACAATATACACACAGAGGTACAGACAGTAAAGGTGATGTTGCTGTAGACTAATTGAAAAATGGTACCGATATTTATAATAGTGTTAATGGTAACCATCGTAATGTTAATGATTATAATAACAATAATAACAATAAGACTAGTAACAATAGTCGTAGCAGAGGGTGTCGAGCAGGAACACAGGGGCAGCAGGTGACCCGCAACCACAGATCCAGACTCCACAGCTCCAGAGCCAGAAAACCTGCAGGAAGTGATAGGAGGAGAGAGGAGAGGGACGAGAAAGCACAAGACTACCAGAAAGGGGAGAAGTTGTGTTAGTAACATGCAATAATGGGATGAGGTTGCATACAGAGGGAGAGAAAGTAGAGGAGAGAGGAGCTCAGTGCATCATGGGAAATCCCCCGGCAGTCTAGGCCTATAGCAGCATAACTAAGGGATGGTTCAGGACTCACCTGAGCCAGCCCTAACTATAAGCTTTATCAAAGAGGAAAGTCTTAAGCCTACTATTAAATGTGGAGATGGTGTCTGCCTCCTGAACCCAAACTGGAACCTGGTTCCACAGGAGAGGAGCTTGATAGCTGAATGC
>NW_025738247.1:0-1581 GCF_021292245.1 Micropterus dolomieu
TAGAGGGAAATAAAAAAAGACATTGAAATTCAATTTTAAAAGGGTGAAAAAGAAAAGAAAAACAGATGATATAGACAAATTCATTAACAATGATGTGTACAGCAAACAGTGGAAGGCAGCAAAACGCCGTAGATGAGTCTAGTCTGCCAAATAAAAGAACTACAACTCCCACAATGCCGCAATGGGGTGGGCTTCACGTGATACGATCCGTCAGCTTCATGTGACCAGGAAACATGGCGGATGTAGAATAGTGATGGCAAGTTCGAGTCTTTTGACAGACTCGTTCATTCAAATCTTACAGAAGCGCATTGTATTCACCAAAGAAAAAATAAATTGGAAGCCTTATGTCAAAGATGAGAAGAAATCTGGATTTCGGAATTATCTCGTAATTATGACAAAAGATCTCGTAATTAGAGATAACTGGAAAGGTGCCATTTATTACTGTGCTCAGTAAAGTTGGAAATATATTCACAGATTCGAGCTTCCGGGATCAATAACTCGTAAGCAAGACGTGTTTAAAACACAAACGACTCCTCTTTATTATCGTAGTTAAGTAGCTAGACAACAAGCTACAAGTACATTTTCACCTAAATGAGTCTTCCTAGGAGCGGCACAAATAACATTGGTCTCTACGTGCAGCAGGCCGTGAGACGAGTGCGCAGGGATCGTCTACAAAAACGCAGAAAACACATTCTGCAGAGATATTCAATAACTTCACACTTATACAATGTAGCGCCCCCAAAATCACCTTACACATTAACGATATACTGCTGGTTATTGTAGCATGGCTAAATTAGCTGTGAATTTTAATAAATTTATGAGAAATAATACCCAATTATGAATTTTAATATTCAAAAATATCAAAAATCCATAAAAAGCTCTCGTTTAAAAAGGGCACCACCAGAGTTGTTATTATCCTAGAGTCTCCGGACCACTTCGCGTGTGTAGCTTCAAGCGAACAAAGGCCTCGTTGCGCTGGTCGAACTCTTAGGGCGTTTCCTGGAGAGGCACGCCGGACGCGTGCCAAAGCGTCCAAAGAGCAGAGCGGAAGACCAGGGCACGAGGGGAAGAGCAGAGCAGAGAGAGCGAAAGCGACGTCGTGTGTCGTGCTTTTGTTGTCTGGGGCGTGGTTCCCCAGAGGGCGTTTCAGGTTTCCCGAGGGACTGCCTTTCTAAACTTTAATGTCTAAAAGAAAATCTATTTGCGTGTATTATAATCAAATATTATCCACAATCAAACCTCAGTGGTCAAACAGTTGTACCGTTCTAAGTTAAGCATTTTGCAACAGGAAACAATTACTAGTCAGGATAAGTGGGTGACATTTATACATTAACGGCATTTCGACGATGGTATGTAATACTTATTTCGTCCACTTGGGGGAGCTCAGGTTACATGAGGAAAGCTTAGATTAACCTAAAATAATATTTCCTTAGGAAATGGAATTAATAGAGTATAGTATGACATTTCTTTATCAACATTTCTAAAGGAATTGTGTGAGAAAGTATTGTGAACAAGCATTGGTTACACATAAGATGAAAGCTTACTTTCATTAGTTCTCCTCTGCCGTATGAGTCAAACGCT
>NW_025738248.1:0-1229 GCF_021292245.1 Micropterus dolomieu
AAAAAAAAGTGTGTATAATATGTATATGTATGTGTGTGTGTGGAATGTTGAATATCAGGCTTGATGTAACTTGACTTGATTTAATAACTATTTCATTTAATCAAGTACTCAAATTTTCATCTATGTATACTATGTATCTGTGCTGCAAGCTAGACCACAACAGTGGCGTTTGTTATTTATTTTTCATGTGCATGTTTTTGCTTTGATTTTAGCTGCTGTCATGAAATGGGACCCAGCTGCTACAGAGGCCCAAATAAAGTCTGCTGCAGCCGATCATTTGAAACATGCTCCCGGGAGAGTCGGGGGTGGTGGCTACAAATAAATATATTGTGGACCTAATAGCAGCCATATTTTGTTAATTGTTTACTGTTTTAACAACATTTTATAGTACTTTATTTATAACTTTACTGTTCTGGCAGTAATACAGTTTTATTGTGTTAATTTATACTTTAATGTTCTGGTTTTAAGTTTGGGTAAAATTAGTAATAAAAATATGTTTTGAGATTTAAATCATTGATTTCTTCAAGTGATCAGTTTGGTTTACAGGAAAATACTAGGCAGTTTATTAAAATTATATTGATAAGATGCAGTTTCATGACACGACAACCATTAAGTAACTGGGTTTTTCTCAGAACTAACTCTGCAACTATTTTGAAGTAAACATTTTTTAAAGTTGGATCCTACCAAATATTCACAGATGGGATTTTCATGTCAGTATGGGTCTTAACAGTCTTTGGCATTTCTACTAAAGAAAACGTGTCTAATATTTATTCTGCCTTTAGATGGCTCCTGTGAGGACGTCTTCTGGATGTCTAACAATTACATCTGTAGCACGTCTTTAATTGACGTCTAAACAACATCCTGAAAAGACGTATAAAAAAACTTTCATTCTGGCTCCTGTGAGGACGTCTTCTGGATGTCTAACAATTACATCTGTAGCACGTCTTTAATTGACGTCTAAACAATGTCCAGAAAAGACGTATAAAAAAACTTTCATTCTGGCTCCTGTGAGGACGTCTTCTGGATGTCTAACAATTACGTCTGTAGTACGTTTTTAATTGACGTCTAAACAATGTCCAGAAAAGACGTATAAAAAACTTTCATTCTGGCTCCTGTGAGGACGTCTTCTGGATGTCTAACAATTACATCTGTAGCACGTCTTTAATTGACGTCTAAACAACATCCTGAAAAGACGTATAAAAAACTTTCATTCTGGCTCCTGTGAGGAC
>NW_025738249.1:0-1924 GCF_021292245.1 Micropterus dolomieu
ATTCTTTCAGAGCCAAAGCCAACACCTGTCTGATTCCAACACCAACAATCTGGTTGATCACTTCAATCATATCTGCTTGTCGTCACTAAATATTACTGCTCCTCTAAAGGTTAGGCCTACGTCTAAAGCTAGTAAACAACCCTCGATAAATGACAGCATTCGCAGCCTAAAAAGGGAATGCAGGAAAGCAGAGCGCAGATGGAAAAAATCCAGTCTCCAAGTCCATTACCTCAGTCTGAAGGATTTATTAATTAACTACAATAACATGGTTAAGGATGCGAGAACACACTATTTTTCTGAACTCATTACTACACATAAACACAATCCCAGGTTTCTGTTTAAGACTGTGGATCAGCTGGTAAACCCAACCCCTCCTTGTGCCTCAGCTGGAAGTAATGATGACTGTGAACTGTTTTTATCTTATTTTACCAATAAGGTGGTGTCAATAAGAGCCTCTATTACCCCTGCGGCCTCTTACTCAGAGGTTCCTCACCAGCAACAAGAAAGTTTTAACCAGTTTTATCCCATCGACTTGTCTGAGCTTTTAAAAACAGTATCACAAATGAGAGTGTCTTCCAGCCCACTTGATGTAATACGTACAAAGTTTTTACTGAAAGTAATGGATTCTGTTGGGCCCCAAACCGCTTGCGTGAACCCACTTTTAAAGAAACCTTGTTTAGATCCCTCTCTCCATGAAAATTTTAGACCAATTTCTAAACTGCCTTTTATTGCAAAGATTCTAGAAAGAATTGTGTCCAAACAGCTGCTCACTGTGCTGGAAAATAACAAATTATTTGAAAAGTTTCAGTCTGGTTTTAGGAAGTACCACAGCACTGAGACTGCCCTGCTTAAAGTCACCAATGACCTTTTAATGTCTGCTGATGAAGGCATGTGCTCAGTCCTGGTACTCCTGGTGCTGCTTTTGACACCATTGATCACAACATCATGTTGGACAGACTGAGGCACTGGGTGGGGATCTCTGGTACTAGAATGATTTTCATCCTACCTGTCAAATAGAAAGTTTTCCGTGTCTGTAAACAACTATGTCTCTTTGTTCTGTCCAGTTAAATATGGTGTGCCTCAGGGGATGGTCTTAGGACCCATTTTGTTTTCCTTGTATCTGCTTCCCCTTGGACATATTATCGATAAACATGGTATTTTTTTTCATATTTATGCTGATGACACACAAATATACTTGCCCGTCAGATCCACAGACCCTGGAATGCTGAGTTCACTTAACAACTGCCTTTGTGAAGTTAAAAAATGGATGTCAAATAATTTCCTCCAGCTGAACTCAGACAAAACAGAAATCCTGGACATTTGATCCCAGCAGATAGCAAAACAAATACTGCCATCTGCTGGTTCCCTAGTAAATCACATTAAACCTGTTGCAAAGAACCTTGGTGTCTGATTTGATAGTAATTTAAATTTCAAGCAGCACACCACAAAGCTTGTTTAATCATGTTTTTATCAACTTAGAAATTTAGCAAATATTTGATCTATGTTAACTTTTAAGGACACCAAGACCATTTTACACGCCTTCATCTCATCACGCCTGGATTATTGCAACAGCCTTTTCACTTGTTTAACCCAAAAATCTACTGATCGACTCCAGACTGTCCAGAACTCAGCTGCCAGGCTTTTAACCAGAACAAAGAAATATGACCACATTACTCCTATTTTAGCTTCATTACACTGGCTCCCAGTATGTTTTAGAATTGACTTTAAAATTTTATTGATCAGTTTTAAAGCTCTTCATGGCCTCTCGCCTTGTTATATTTCTGACCTTTTAGTCCCATACACACCAGCACGTACCTTGAGATCCTCGGACAGAGGTCTGTTGTCTGTTCCAGAGTCTCGACTGAAAACTAAAGGGGACAGAGCGTTTGCTGTCAGGGCCCCGAGGCTCTGGAACAGCCTGCCC
>NW_025738250.1:0-1264 GCF_021292245.1 Micropterus dolomieu
CATTTTGCAAGGGGTTGGGGTAAACAGCTGACTGAATGGGATATTGCTCAGCACTGGGGATGTAGCGATTGCTGGATTTCACTATTAACCGTGCTTTAAAACGTCACGGTTAATTAATCAGCGTTTCCCTCACATAGGGTTTACTTGGGCGGGCCGCCCAGGTAGATTAACAGCTGCCCAAGTAAATTTGGCGACCCATTTTAAAATTGTTTTAAAATAAGTAAGTAAAGGTAATACATAATAACTTATTTAAATAATGTGGCAGGTTGTTGGGGAATTAAATATAATTGTGACACTTACAATCAATGCTGTCGCACTGAGATCGAGCTTTCAGTACAACATAAACAAACAAAGCAGGTGTAACCGACAGCACCGCTGCGCTATGAGGCCTATTTTCAATGGCTTGTGCCACGCCAAAGCTTGACGAGCTCGCACGCAAGCAGCAGTCAAAGTAGCTGAACTTTTGCGCTGAACCCAGCTTCCACACAGTGCAAATCACTTCTTTTGTGAAAGGTTCTTTATGGAAGAACGTTGTCCTCTGCCGACCTTCAGCCACTGAACATTTAACATCCTGTTGCTTCCTCCTGTCTGTGCTGAGAAAATGTTGCAGGTGTAAAACACTAACAGAACATCAGGAGCTTATAAACTTCCAGAACTGTGGGCTACCAATTACCTGCATTTCAGTTATTAATAACGCTGCATGAGACATGTTAAAAACTTATACATGTGGATGAGAGTTGATGACAACAGTTCAGTTTATTCCTCTCCCCAATAACAATTTCCCCTGGGAGATAAAGTTAATATTCCTCTTATATTAATAATAATAATACTTAAATATTATAGTTTTATAATTGTTAATGTAATATTAAAAACCTACTTAAGTAATTACTAGTGTTGTTAAATTAATTAATGCATAATAATCATGATAATCTTCAAACCGTGATTATTCCTCTGACTATAATCGTACCAACAAAATCTGTAATCGTTGCATCCCTACTCAGCACAAGCCAGTCTCTCGTGTTTCAACAGTTTCATTTACCAGTCCTGACCAGCACGCACGCTGGCACCGTGTACACGGACTAAAACTTCTAGTGAAGTTATGGATGTTATATTATGACATGTTAGAACAGTTGCAACATTTTGGTACGTGTGCTTATTCACTTTCTCGCCAAGTGCTGGATGAGAAAAGTAAAGGACTGTCATGTCTATTCACTAAATATGGAGTTAGAGCCAGCAGCCAATTAGCTTTAGATAATATAGATTT
>NW_025738251.1:0-5280 GCF_021292245.1 Micropterus dolomieu
CCTTTAGATATGAGACTGACTGACTGATTTAAGATAATTGAGCGATTATTAACTAACTGATCACTAGTAATAATTGTATAATTATTAAAACTACCTAGAGGTCCGGAGACTCTAGGATTATAACAACTCCGGTGGTGCATATAATTCATAGCTGGGTATCAATTCTCATAAATTTATTAAATTGCATAACTAAATTTAGGGTTGCTACAAAGGGTTTAAAAAGAGCTCAAAAATGTCCGCAAGAGAGCCCTCGCGCACTTGGCGATTTGAAAGTGGGACGCGCCTCAAAGTCTGTGAGTCTGTGAGTGTGGACATTGGGAGTGGGCCCTTGTCAGGTTCTCTGGGCGCTACATGACGCTCACCTGTTCCCGTTCTCGCCTGCCTGCTAATCTCTGTCTGCAGAGAGAGAGCTACTACTACTACTATAGCTGGGGGCTCCACGCAGTGCCACGCAACTTTTTAAATTCTTCCCTCTCACAGAGAAAAGAAAGGTCAGGTTGCAAACCGCAGCTGTTGTGTGAAGCGTAATTGTAGCAAAACAGCTACATATGATAAGAAAAATTATTATGATTATTATAATAAGACAAACATGCCTGATACTTTCACAGTCAGCTCCAGGCCAACATGCTTTCAGCTATTAATGATTCAGCAGTAAGAATTGTTGTTGGTTTCCCTCCTCCCCCATCACGGGAAAAAAAAACTGAGCTCCCCCAAAACCTAGTTTGCACACTGATGTGGTTACAAGGTTTTTAGAAAAAACACTACGAACTTGAAGTGGCATATCAAGGCGAACCACCTGGGAATTGAGGTAAGTTACAAGCAGCAAACTTCCGCTTCTGTTTCATATAGGCTTCGCCCTCTAAGGCTATCGCTATTGGGTTTACCCCTCCGCACGCTTGCGCGGCACTGAGAAAAGTTGTCTATGCCCACCCACAGCGCGGGCCTCTCCTACGTCTGCACCTTGTATATATATCTCCAACCTTTACTGCAAAGATTCTAGAAAGAATTGTGTCTAAACAATTGTTCACTATACAGCAAAACAACACAATATTTGATAAGTTTCAGTCTGGTTTCAGGAAGTACCACAGCACTGAGACTGCCCTGCTTAAAGTCACCAATGACCTTTTAATGTCTGCTGATGAAGGCATGTGCTCAGTCCTGGTACTCCTGGTCCTTAGTGCTGAATTGACACCACTGATCACAACATCATGTTAGACAGACTGAGGCACTGGGTGGGGGTCTCTGGTACTGCCCTAGAATGGTTTCATCCTACTTTTCAAATCACTTTTAAAGCTCTTCATGGCCTCTCGCCTTGTTATATTTCTGACCTTTTAGTCCCATACGCAACAGCACGTACCTTGAGATATCTTGTCTGTTCTAGAGTCTCGACTGAAAACTAAAGGGGATAGAGCATTTGGAACAGCCTGCCCGAGGAAATCAGCTCGGCAGAGTCAGTGAACTCTTTTAAGTCCCTTCTTAAAACATACTTTTATAGGAGAGCCTTTCCCGATCTTATTTGACTTAATTTGATCCCTTTTATTTTATTCTATTTTACTTATTTTATATTTATCTTAAACGTGCATTTTAGTATTATCTATGTTTTCTTGCTTTTATCTTGTATTGTTTTTGTATTATTGTCTTTCGGGTATTATTGTCTTTACACTTGTTAAAGCACTTTTTAACTTGTTTTTGAAAAGTGCTCTGCAAATAAAGATTATTATTATTATTATTATTATTATTATATACAACGGTGAGACCTGGCCTTCGGCTCTCATTTTTCTTCAGCACTGAGCTGTCTAAAGAGCAGACGATTCCTGTCGGAAAAGAAGAGCGATGTCTTCTAGCAAGTCGGCCCGAACGGGCTTCGTCCTGCCGGGGGACCTCCATCCCCCATGCTGGGTGCGCCTCGCACGCTGCTCATTCTTCGACCTTCTCTGTCCCGAAAAGAAGCAGATCAGGTGAGGACAAGGTGGCATGGCGGTCCACCCACTCTCTTGACGAAGCCCTCGACCTGTTGCTATCGGATTAGCAGGAATTAGCTTAGCCCCCGTTCCAACCTCCGGTGAAGCCAGCCTCGACGTTGCTATGTTGCCGCAGCAAGGCAAGCGATCGTTAAGCTACAAGGATGCTAAAGTGAGGCTAACGTTGAGCTAACAGGTCGTAAGCTAATGTGGAGCTGACACGCAGTCTGTCCCTGGATCAGCCGACCAGGGAGACCCCTCGTGTCCATGTTGCACCACATTAGCTGCGGCTAATGACATCTAGCAATGCAACCGGTTTCATTGCTGCTGGCCGACCCTAGTCTGTCAGAGCGGACCACTGGTAAGCTATGGGTTGAAAAAAATGTGTGAAATCTTGTTGCTCCTTTTGTGGAAGTTGTTGAACAAATGCTGTCTGTGCCTGTCTCAGTCAAACCAGCCACACCAAGCACACATTTCCCACACTGTGTGAGCTTGAAGCTCAAAGCAACCAGCAGTACACTCTCTGTTCACGATCATAGGTCCCTTCACACACACCTCCCCACAGAAACTGTGTATGAGCCCACGACAGCAGACATTTCGCTTCGTGTGGACAGAACACATACACACCCGGTACAGATATTTTTCTGAAGAAATTTGCCGGCCAGTGTGTGATGCTGTTCACCCCCCTGAGCCCATATGTATGCCTCCCCCGCCGTCTTGGGCGCCTCCCTGATGGGCTGGGGCGGGACCTGTCTCTCTCCAGGGGTAGGCGGTCTGTGGCAGGGCCACATGCCTCTCCACATAAACGCGCCGGAGCTCCTCACAGTGTGGAAGGTGATCTGACACTTCGCCCCTCTGCTGCGGGACCAGCACATGCTGGGCTGCAGTGGCCTACATAGACCACCAGGGCGTGGTGCGATCGGCGCAGCTGCTGGGCTTGGCCAGGCGGCTGCTCCTGTGGGCACACACTCATCTGCTCTCCATCAGAGAAGAGTACATCCCTGGCGTGTCGAGGGGTGGGCCCTCGCCCAGACGAGTGGCGCCTCCATCCCGATCTGGTGGCCCAGATCTGGCTCTGGTTCGGCGTGGCACAGGTGGATCCGTTTGCCAACAGGGAAAACCCCTGTAGGTTTCATGGGTTCCATGGGTCTAAGGACGATGCTACGTCTACTACATGGAGCAGTCCAGGGGACGTCCCCTGTCGGCGGAGCGCCTGTCTCACTATATGTCAGCCGGTGAGTCCCCTCTGGACGACATTAGGGTGCACTCCACGAGAGGTGTCACGTCATCTGTGGCATTGCACGGTGGGATGACGGTGGACGACATCTGCACGGCGGCTCCCTGGTCATCCCCGTGCTCTTTTGTCCATTTCTACCTCTGGGATGTCTGTTTCAGAAAGTCAATATCCATGGATGTTTTAAGTACCACTGCTTTTTATGTCCTAATGTTATTATTTGGATCCCGTGACACTTTCTTCTTGTGTTTCTTTGCTATCGGCAGAATGATGCATGATTTTTGACGTCACTACCTCAAAAATCCTCTACCTAAAGATGAAGTTTGCGTTTCCGCAATTATCTCCAAGTCCAAATTCTTTCATTACTTTAATCTCTTAAGTGATCTGCGTCTGTTCTTCTCCAGATGGCCGATATCAAGTGTTTCAAAGGGTTTTGAGATTGGTCAAACGGTGAGTCTGCAGTGATATTCAGTATCTTGCTGTAGCTTGTACAATATGAACAACATCTTCTTTTTGACTCAGTTTTGGATCAAATGCAACCAAAATAATTCACAACACACCCAAAACCGGCAGAATGACGCATGATTTTTAATTTTTTTTTTCTCACCAACATCTTGACTGTTGTAAGCGTTTGAAGTTTAAAGTAACAAAACTATCCGGGTCTGGCACATGTGACGTCACTACCTCAACTTGTGAGATGTTGTGTAGAAGGCGCTTCTCACCAGTAAGTGACTCAGTCAGCAAGTCACCTACTCTGGAGATCTGACGTTCCAGAGTTGAAACCCCCAGGTGGCTGAGACAGACTCGATGACAATGGAGGTGTTCAGGTCATAGTGGGTCTGACTTTTCTATTTTATTTGGATCCCGTGACACTTTCTTCTTATCTTTCTCTGCCTAAAAGTGTTTGTGCAGCTTAAACTTTAAATCTTGGAAACACAAAATGTCGCATCTGGGTTGAACAATTCACCCAGTAGTCAGGTACATAAAATTACACTCTCTGATCTCAAAGTGATGCTGTAAAAATTAAGTTTGCATTATCTTCAAGTCCAAATTCTTTCATTACTTTAATCTCTTAAGTGATCTGCGTCTGTTCTTCTCCTCTGAAAGGTTCAAACGTTGGGTTTTTCAGGAGTCGCTTGGGTCCCGATCATTGCCGCTCGGAGCCGTATTCTTTGATTTGGCTCCATTCACATGTAAATGTACCATGACACACGGAATATAGAGACAGAACATTGCTGTTGAAGCTTGAGCGATTTACAAGCTAAAGGGCAGAACGAGCTAGCCAGGAGTCGAACCTAGAATCTTCTGATCCGTAGTCAGACGCGTTATCCATTGCGCCACTAGCCCTGCACTCGGGCACCTGGGGGAGCAGCTTGGTTCTCACAGCAGTGATTACAAACGGCAGTGGTCTTGTTCGTCATAGACATGTGTGGGGGGACGCCGGTCAAATAATAGGTCAGTTGGAAAGTACGGGGCCTGACACAGGGAAATTTACTTGAGCTATCGGGTTTAAAACTACGTAAAATGAAATAGATTTCGGAGTACAGTAAAGCAACTGAATAAAAAACAAGGCCGCTGACACCTTCTGCCGTGACCCGGATTCGAACCAGGGTTGCTGCGGCCACAACGCAGAGTACTAACCACTATACGATCACGGCCACTTGAACGGCTGCGTCCCTTCTTGTTGTGAGAAGATAGTTTCAGCTCTGAATAGCAAATATTCTACTATTTTATCTGTATGGGTTTCCTGAATGATGTGTGACAACAGACAGTCAATTTCCATGGATTGTTTACGTAACACTGCTTTCTACGTCCTAATGGACAAATGTTGTCATTCAAAGAAATATGATGAGCAAGTAACACTAAACACAAGATTAGGCTGTTTGCTTCTGTGAGGGACTGATGTCAAGGGCTCAGACACCCTTTACCACATGTTGATGGTCCAGTTTTTAGGGATCCAAGCAGCAAAGCTGCTGGAGCCCTATTGGTTTTGTTCTGATTCTTCTTTTCTTCCTTTTCTCTGCTTAAAGTGTTTGGGCAGCAAAAACTGCTGGACGAAAACTCACCAAAATTGGCACGTAGGTT
>NW_025738252.1:0-1526 GCF_021292245.1 Micropterus dolomieu
CACCAGAGAACACCAGAGATCACCTAGAACACTAGAGAACACTTAGAACAGCAGAAAACACCAGATAACACCAGAGATCACTTAGAACACTAGAGAACACCTACAACGGCAGAAAACACCAGAGAACACCAGAGAACACCTACAACACCAGAGAACACTTAGAACAGCAGAAAACACCAGATAACACCAGAGATCACTTAGAACACTAGAGAACACCTACAACGTCAGAAAACACCAGAGAACACCAGAGATCACCTAGAACACTAGAGAACACCTACAACGGCAGAAAACACCAGAGAACACCAGAGATCATCTAGAACACTAGAGAACACCTACAACGGCAGAAAACACCAGATAACACCAGAGATCACCTAGAACACTAGAGAACACCTACAACGGCAGAAAACACCAGAGAACACCAGAGAACACCTAGAACACTAGAGAACACCTACAACGGCAGAAAACAACAGAAAACACAAGAGAACACCGATTCAATTCAATTTTATTTATATAGCACCAAATCACAATAACATTTATCTCACAGTGCTTTTCATAAAGAGCAGGTCTAGGCCGTACTCTGTGATGTTATTTACAGAATAAACAAGAATTTTCCACTTTGGTGGAACGCCAATTCCTCTCAAGTTTCCGCGATATTTGCTTTAATTTGCGAGTTTCAGTATTATACCATGGAGCTAACCGTCTTTGTTAGTTAGTATTTTCTTTTTTAGAGGGGCTACAGAGTCCAGTGTCATTCGCAGCGAGCCTGCAGCACTATCAACAAGATGATCGATTTGGGAGGGACTGAAATTAGCATAGGAGTCCTCCGTTACTTTGTGACTAGATAATGTATTTAGAGCTGATGGAATCGCATCCTTAAATTTAGCTATTAGTCATTTTTGCCCAATGGCGAGTAGTTCAGCAATAGAAACTCAAAAGTTATCAAACAGTGGTCGGACAAAGAGGGATTCTTTGGGAACACCACTAAATGTTCAATTTCAATACCATAGACCAGAACAAGGTCGAGGGTGTGGTTAAAACAGTGAGTCGGTTCATGAACACTCTGAGAGAAGCCGATGGAATCTAACAAAGAGATAAACGCAGTACTGAAGCTGTCATTCTCAACATCCACATGAATATTAAAATCCCCTACAATAATAACTTTGTCCGTTTTAAGGACTAAAGTTGACAAAAACTCTGCAAATTCAGATAAGAATTCAGAGTACGGGCCAGGTGCTCGGTACACTATAATGAAGAGAATTGGTTGCAGTGATTTCCAACTTGGGTGCGAAAGACTAAGAACAAGACTTTCAAATGAGTTATAGTTTAGGTTTAGAGCTGATTAGTAGGCTAGAGTCGAAGTTAGCTGCAACTCCACCTCCTCGGCCTGTGCCTCGAGGAATGTGAGTATTAATATGACTGGGAGGGGTGGATTCATTTAGGCTAACATATTCTCCATCACCCAGCCAGGTTTCAGTGAGACAAAATAAATCAATATCATAATCTGATATTAGTTCATTTACTAGTAC
>NW_025738253.1:0-6964 GCF_021292245.1 Micropterus dolomieu
AAAAACATGGGCTATATGAAGGACTGAGAAAAAAACATTTTTTTATTAAAAAATATACAAAAAGTAAAAACACTTAAATACAGCACTCAATAACCTAAACTACTATTAATAACAAAACAGAAAAACATGACTCGAGTCATGAAAATACCTACATCAATATCCTATCAACTCACTGATAGGTTGCTCCACATTTGGATAATAAACATGCAAAGCTTCAGAGGAGAAGCCGCCTATTAGGGGCCATTTCAACAAAAATCTTCAGAACTTCTTCCTTGTCAATTCCTATGTCCTTCTCTATCGCCAGCAGGAGGAGGTCAGACAGCCTCTCTTGACCACACTGATTTCTGAGCCTTGATTTGACCAGCTTCAACTTTGAAAAGGAACGTTCTACCGTTGCAGTGGACACGGGTAGAGTGGCATATATTTTGATTACTCACTTCTCGCTTCTAATAAAATATTAAATAAAAAAACGCTTAGATTTCGGAAAAAAATACAATCCTTTTTTAACCTTTTGGCTTCCCGTACATTCAGTTGCGCTTCTAGCTCGTATTCACTTCTGTTGGTACGTACCACGTATGGTAACTGGGCAAAACTACGCATGATTTGTTGTAGTATGATTGCATAAAGGAAGGAAACAGGAATTCCGGTAGGGAACAGAATCGACTGATGTGCAGGCAGCGCTGCAGCAGTGCAGCCACTTAAACAGAGTTTGCCCTTCCCCTACTGACTTTCACTTTCGGTGCCCGAATGGAAGTGAATGAGGCTTTGCGATCGCGATTATTTTTTTATTTTTTATTTTTTTCTCGGAAGGGAGAGTCGGAAGGGCAACTTGAGTCAGGAAAGGCAAACGGGCAGTTGCCCGGGCAACCAGAGCAACCCCCCTGTGCACGTCCCTGCATATGCTAATAGGGTAATTAACCACAATAAGCTAGCGGAATACTCTTTAATGCCTGTGAAAATTACAAATTATTTTGTTTGTAGGTTATAAAAGGAATTGTTACCTTTCCATGTTGTTGCTAAATGGTTACTTTGAAAAAATAATGATGTTAAAAATTGCGGATTTAACTGTGTTTACTGGAAGTTAAAGAGGTAAATTTTTAGTGCATTCTTTCCACTGTTACCGGTGCAGAGGGGGATAAATGAGCACGCTAACACCTTAATGCCTCTAATTTAAAGTAATACGATTTGATCAATGTTTACATGCAATGCCTGCAGTTTATTTATGACACTGCTAATGTTACTTGGGGTTCATAAAACTTTGTGTTTATATCAAGGATGTAATTTTTGATGTACATGTACTTTTGATAATTGAGAAATTCATACTTTTTATACATAAGAAGAAACAAGACGCTGTTGTACAATGACAGAGCGATTTTGATATTGCATTATAGGTGTACTGAAATATTTCATTTTATTTTATAGTAGCCTGTAGCAGTCCATGTATTCGCTGAATGGTAATTGAGAGAAATGATTTGGCCTTGTTTATAGGTCAGGTTTTGGAAAAGAGTTGAGTTCAGCTGAGATCCATTCCACGGAGTGATACCAATCCACATGGTCCAGACGTTTTTCCAGAGCTTTGTGGATTCCCAGTCTAGGTGGCTGGGTGGCGAGCCAACCGTGTTTGTGACTCTGACTTTAGACGGATTGCCAAGATCTTCCTCATCTTTATGGTGGTAGGACAAACACTAACACAAACTTAAAAGGGCCCCAACGGTGAAAAATGAACTCTTGTCAATAAAGGCAAGTGGAACTAAGGACGAACTGAGCTCAACGAAGTTAAAAGGAAAGGGTTTTTTTTTTATGTGCGCACTTTATTATTTTAGTTTAGTTTTCATACCTGCTTTCTTATGTATGTACCATCCCTGTGTATTTAATACACTTACTGCAAACTGTCATTCGGGTGTGGTATTCTCTTTATTGACATTCAATTCTCAGGTTCTTAACAATTTAGTGTCTTCTGATTCTGGTCCACATTGATGATAAGACTATTACACCTATGTACATTATTACTACCTCGTGATAAGGGTTACACAAAGCATACCTGAGCTTATAATTTCAAAATCTTTTTCAAAAAGACAAGGATGTCTACATTGTCTGGGTAGAGTGTGGACCTCTTTGCAGTCACTATGTCCCCTGCTGTTGAGAACACTTTCTCGGAAGGAACTGAAGAGCCTGGCACAGCGAGATAGCATCTTGCCATCTTGGCAATATGAGGGTTTTTAGACTCATTGCTTTTCCACCATCCACTGTAATGCCGCTTGCTGCCAGGTAGGATGTCACCTCGTCTTTGATGTCAGCAGGAGTCTTGCTGTCCATGTCTTTCCTGGCAAAGGTCTCTCCAAAAAGCTCTGCCAACTTCTTTTGTGGAGATGTGTCCAAGTTTGCTCCTGTTGGCTCTGCAGCTTGACCCTGCAGAAAAAAATTTGTTGATTAATTAGGGCCCCAGCACGAACCGTGCGAGGTCCCTATTGAAACTGTACTATTTTTTTTTTTGTTTCTTTTTTCTGCAAAGTAAGCTAAATTTTAGGGGCCTAAACATACTCAAACTCACTAAACTTTGCACACGTCAGAAGTGGTGAAAAATTTTGTATTTTATGGGTTTGGCGAATGGGCGTGGCAAAATGACTCGCTAGCGCCACCTAGAAAAATTAGCCCCTCGTCCACGTTCAACCTACATGCACGAAAATTTCAGGGGACATGTATCATGTCAAGACACACAAAAAAGCCTCAAAAACCCATAGCCTAAAGTCAACAGGAAGTCGGATGATTTACACACTTCGTACTTTAACGAACTCCTCCTAGGGATTTTGTCGATCGACTTAAAATTTCTGCTGTGCCTTCTAAAGGCATTGAAGATGAAAAGTTGTGCTATCTGTGAGTTTTCGTCGATGGGCGTGTCCGTGGCGTGCCGTCAAAGATCAACTCTTTGCCATGACACAGGAAGTTGTTGTAACTTCAGTGTACATGCTCACATCTGAACAAACTTTTGCGTGCTTGATAACTCTCCCACCCCAAAGAAATCTACACGCCAATATTGCTTTATATTCATACTGCCAAGTGTTATGTAGCGCCACAAAGGGGACACAGGAAGTGACATAACACCTTCATGCAGCGTCCGAAGCGCGTAGCAAATTCACAGTCCCACCGGAAGAGCTCCAGAATATGCACCACGGACACCTCGTGCCCCGACGCGCTACACGTGCGAGGGCCCGCCCATCTAATTAATTAAACCTATTATTTATTTTCATGTTTCATAGACATAAAAAATGTGGCAAAAACATTTAATAAAACACAGCCATTATCACTGAAAATAAAAAATGTATTTAGATTAAAATTTATCATTTTTAAATAATATTCTTTTTCTTTACCTCATCAGTCTTCAGTGCCCAGACTGGTCACAATCTCAGTGGTAAGGTCACTGTATGTCCTCTGGCGTAGGGACTTGAACCTCGGATCCAGTGCAGTAGATCTGTGAAGGTAGTCCTGTAGAGTAGGGGGTGAAGTGTATCTGGGCTTCAGGTCCTCTCTAATGGCAGTCTTGACATCTTGAGTGATGGCGCTGTCTTCCACACTTGGAGCCATGGATTGTAGAATCCTTGTTTTCAGCGGCAGGATCATTGAGACAGATGGTGAAGTTTCAGTGCTCTGCAGAGATGTAACAGTTTTGAGGGGTTTAAGCACCTGGAGGACCTCCTCTACCACTCTCACATCATCATCAGACACGGTGATGATGTCTTTGACATTTTTCGTCTGGGTCTTGTTGGTCAGTGCAGAGTATAAAACTGCCTGCTGCTCCAGATAACGCTCCAACATATAATAAGTGGAGTTCCACCTTGTTGGGACATCATGTATGAGCTTATGAGTAGGCAGCTTTAGCATTTCTTGCTTTGTCTTAAGCACATGAGCAGCTGTTGTGCTTTGGTGGAAGTAGGAAACCACCTTCCTGATCCTACCAAGGAGGCGGTCCATCCTATTGAGTGAGATTCCCTTCTGTGAAGCCAAATTCACTGCATGTGCAAAGCACCCCATCTGTGGGCCCAGTCCTGCCCCATTCACTGCATTTATTTGATTTTTGCCATTATCAGTTGTGACTGGGATATTAGTACTGGGCCTCTTTATCTTCCATTCCCCCACTGCTTGTCAGTATCTGCGCAAGATGAGTGTGACTCTCGTAGAGGGTTTGAGGTGTCTGCAGCTCCAGACTTCTCATCTCCCAGTCTGCTGTGATAAAGTGAGCGGTTATCGTTACATAGCTCCCCGTTGCCCTGGACGTCCACCCGTCTGTCGTGAGTGCAACAGAGGATGCTCGGGATAGTTCATCACAACTTTTTTCTTCTCCTGCTCATAAAGATCTGGCACAATCTTTTCGCTGAAGTGGGTGCACGACGGGAAGTCGTAACGTGGCTCAAACACTTTCAGCATGTGTTTAAAGCCCTCGTTTTGCAAAACTGAATATGGCCTCATGTCTGCATCTATAGACCCACCAATAGCGTTTGTGATGGCTTTTGCCCGGTCTGATTGTGCAACAAGGGGCTGCTTAAATGCCACGGTCAGTGAAACACCGGGGTGACGTCGCTTCAAATGCGTGGCCATGCTTGATGTGTTTCCACTGTCATATGGCTTTCTTGTGCCACAGTGCCTATACACCGTCACGGTTTTATCCACTAACCTCCTTCCTTCATCATTATATTTGACAGGGAAGCCAAAATGCTCCCATACAGGGGATTTAAATGACGTGGGGCGTTCGCAACTTTTTTTTTTTTTCATAAATCAATCCGCGGATCACGTGTGTGCCGAACCAAAGATATTGATCCGAACGGATCACGGATCAATGATGATCCGATGCACCACTATTTTCTAGCAGGACCACTGAGCAGGATGTGTACTGTTGTCCAGTTCAGTCAGATACCTGCCATGAAAAATGCAGTGTATTAATCGACTGTTCATCATTAAATTGGTGGAATATATTATTGCACACTAAAACAACACAGAACGTACTATTACCTACTTTGATATATTGGAGAAACTAGTCACATGCGTTGCTCTGGTGTGATTTTTGGCCCATTCTTCCACACAAACAGTCTTCAAATCTTGAAGGTTCCGTGGGCCTCTTCTATGAATCTTGATCTTCAGTTCTTTCCATAGATTTTCAATGGGATTTAAGTCAGGTGATTGGCTGGGCCATTCTAGCAGCTTTATTTTCTTTCTTTGAAACCAGTTGAGTTTCCTTGGCTGTGTGTTTGGGATCATTGTCTTGCTGAAGTGTTCGCCCTCGTTTCATCTTCATCATCCTGGTAGATGGCAGCAGATTTCTGTCAAGAATGTCTCTGTAAATTTGCCCATTCATCCTTCCTTCAATTATGTGAAGTTTGCCAGTACCATTTGCTGAAAAGCAGCCCCACACCATGATGTTCCCACCTCCAAACTTCACTGTTGGTATGGTGTTTTTAGGGTGATGTGCAGTGCCATTTCTCCTCCAAACATGGTGTGTATTATGGCATCCAAACAGTTCAATTTTGCTCTCATCTGACCACACTGTATTCTCCCAGTATTTCACTGGCTTTTCCAAATGTTGTGCAGCAAACTTTGAACGAGCTTCAACATGCTTTTTCTTCAGCAACGGAGTCTTGCGTGGTGAGCGTGCATACAGGCCATGGCGGTGGAGTGCATTACTTACGGTTTTCTTTGAGATAACAGTAATTGCAGGTCTTTTTGAAGCTCTCCACAAGTGGTCCTTGGCTCTTGGACAACTCTTCTGATTATTCTTTTCACTCCTCTGTCAGAAATCTTGCAAGGAGCACCTGGTCGAAACAAACTTATGGTGAAATGATTGTCTTTCCACTTCCATATTATGGCCCCAACAGCGCTCACTGGAACATTCAGAAGCTTAGAAATGCGCCTATAACCAATGCCATCATTGTGTTTTAGGTTGCAAAGGTCTTCTTCTTCTTCTTCTACTGGCTTTCCGGCAGACTAGATGCCTTACGGCATATTGCTGCCACCCACAGTTCAGTCTCGGTATCGCTTTATAGCACCTTCATTCTCAGAGGGCTAATCCTGTTGCAGATATAAAATCCATGACTGCTTCCACTATCCTTGATTGGTTCTCATGAGGATTCAAAATATCTCTCAATGTCACTGCTTGTAATCCATCTCCTGATACCTCAGAATAAAGTTGTTCTCTTTGCCTTTTATACCGTTGACATTCCATAAACACATGATTAACAGTCTGTTGTTGATTGCAGGTTCTACAGAGCCCATCCTCATGTTTGCCTATCTTCGCTAGATCCCATGCAAATCCACAGTGTCCCAGCCTTAGTCTTGTCATAATTACAGCTTGTCTTCTGGATTTACCCAAGCAACTCTGCTCTGTCTTTACTTTGTTTTGTATTGCATAATAATGCCGGCCCTTTGTTTCCTTTTCCCACTGCCTCTGCCATACTACTATAGTGTTTTCCTTAATGACAGATCTTCATTCAGTGACCCCAATACAAACTGCTAAATCAATATCTCTTTTCAGAGTCATTTTTGCTACCTTGTCTGCCACCTCATTCCCTTCTACCCCAACATGTGCAGGGACCCAGAGAAATCCCACTGACCCTCCAGCCTTTTCGATTTTATACAACAGAACCATCAGCTCCATAAACAGATCTGGCCGAGCTCCCATATTACTTCCTCCCAGAGTTTTTAACACTGAAGCCGAATCTGAGCATATTACTGCTCTCCTTGGTTGCACTTC
This sequence comes from Micropterus dolomieu, assembly GCF_021292245.1. Lineage (NCBI taxonomy): Eukaryota > Metazoa > Chordata > Actinopteri > Centrarchiformes > Centrarchidae > Micropterus > Micropterus dolomieu. Next base: position 6,740 of record NW_025738253.1, read on the forward strand.
CTCTATCCACTTTAGTGCCCATATAATAGCTAGAAGTTCTGTTGTATACACCGATACCGTTCGTTATATATCGTTTAAGCTTTACATATTCATATTGTGGGATATAAAAAGCAAAGCCTGACTTCCCAGTTTGTGGATCTTGGGATCCATCTGTATATATCTGAAGATAAGTTCCCCACTGATTTTCCAGTCTTCGCTTTACCATATTGGGATACTCTGTGCCTT
>NW_025738254.1:0-4458 GCF_021292245.1 Micropterus dolomieu
AAATGGTGAAATCAGATGAAACAGACAGTTTGTTCACAAACATCTGCTGCTTCTCTCGGCAGCTAAGAGAGTCCAAACACATCATTAACATCACAGTGAAGCTGTTTGTTCACTTAACGGGCCATCGTGTGTTTGTCCAGGTCGGCTCTCTATTCAAATGGGGATCAGCTGCTTGAAAAGGCGACTGATGCGCATTTTCACCTCTCTTCAGGTGATCAGCTTGAATAGGAGGCAGAGAGCTGAACATGTGGACATCAGCTGGCTATTCAGCTGCATTAATGAGCAGCCCAAACAGATGCAAACACAAAGCCACTGAAGGAAAACTGTGTGTTGTGAATGTAGCCTGCAAACCTCTTTAGTCTCCGTTAATACAGAAGAAATTAGAAATATAACAACATTTTAATGTGATGCTCACTTAATAAATAAATACTGGTAGTTGGGAATAATATTTGGGGAGGATCTCTTCTCTGTGGCAGCAGCAGGTATTAAAAGCACAAACAGAGAAACACAAACCTGATAGGCCTATAAATGTTTACATGTTGTTTAATTTGACCTGACAGTCACATGTCTGTGATCATATTCTGGCCACAGATCTTCTGCTGGTTCCAGACTTTTATTGTGGAAGTTTGTCTTCATCACTACACAGAGCCCAAAGGATGAGAAAGGACAGTACCACCCAGCCACAGTTGGTTCATCCTGCTGCTGTCTGGGTAGAGATCTGCTGTCGCAGCACCAGCTTCTTCCCCCAGACTGAAAGACTTTGTAGTTTCCAATACTTATGCATTTGACTCAAAGCAGTTCAAAATAGTACTGTAGCAGCAGGACTGAGGGTCAGTGACCTTCTACGGAGAAGAGCAGTGATTGGTGGTTATGTATCGACTGAACCCTTCTATAAAATTTGACCTCTCACCCCTTGTTTTGTTACCTCAAGATAGCACTGTACCCTTCTATGGGTTTGACCTTTTACTTTGCAGACTCAAAACATTCTATGGTACCCAACAGATACCTAAACACATCCTATATAAGCGGTGTTTGATGTACAGAGAGACAGAGTGGCCATCGGGCTGGGTCTCTCTCCAAGCTGCTTCCATTTCCAATCAGCAGATACAGCCAGTGCCACATGTGAGCAAAAATCCCCTTGAAACAGCTGAGATTGGGCAGGACAAACAGAATAAGCAGCAGCCTTGCTTGTCCAATAAACAGGCTGTAAGCACAGTGGCAGACACACTAGATGGCGCCAGAGCCCACTCAGACATAACTTAGTGCCTCCTGACTGTATTTCACCATTTGAAATGGAAACTGCATTCTCGTAACTTTTAACCTCTCTGGATGTTCGGTCAGAACAATGCAAAAATAAATAATAAGATCGCATCCCATCAAGTTAATGGGACAGTTCTCTGCTTCACTGTGTGTTATTGCAAGCATTATTTTGTCTTTATTATTTTAAGGTTGAGACTCACTCACTGATGTGTGCGACAGGCCGGCCCTTCCCCAGGGTCCACCCAGCCTCCTCTCCACCCTCTCAGTCAGATTTTACATGTCCACTCTTTCTCCACGTCTGAGGATTCGGACAATCCGCCCGCTGATGTCCAGTTTTTCTGCAAATTGTGGGAGACATTCGTATCTTAACCGCCGTTAACCCCTCTCTCTAAGCACCCTCTCCCACGGCCCCCTCATCGTTGCCGGCCAGAGAGAGGTTCTTTTTCTTGGCTTAGGTCGGTGAGGGCTTTTTACATCCTGTGATTTCTGGCTTTATCCGGCTCAGGAGATCTTCACCGTCACACATGCTAGGAAGGCCTCATCTCTGACAGTACTTCAACCCCGGTTCTCCAGTCAGCCCCTGCTTGATCGTCGTTGCTCCTAACCTGGTGCCGCCTCATCATTCAAGCTCCTGAGTAATCTGTGTCATCACTGTTTCCCTGTACTTTGTTTTACCTGCGTCTTTCCCTGTCTGTCTGTCTTCCCTCCAGGTTCAGTCACCTCTGTCCTCTGTTCTGTCGGCGGGGCTCACCACCCTGCCCTTTCCCCTCGGACCTCCTCCACGGCGTCCTCCCGGCTCTTCCCCTGTGCCTAGCCAGTCAGCCTGCTATTGTTATTGAATAACCCAGAATATGATCACGGTGTCTTTGGATTCATTAGACTATATGTTGAAATTATATAACTCATATCTAATTTTACTTTAGCTCAGTATTAGGCTTTCTGTTTATTTCCTCTTCTGATATACTCCATACATTTTATTTAAGTCCAATCACTCGTCATCAATCGATCACTGCGTTCAATCACATCAATCCAACCATTTTTTTTAGCACAGCAGCTTTCATTTATTCTTTCATCAGCTGATTTCACCCACAGAGCCGCCGTTTGCTTTGATCAGAAGTAGTCGGTGAGATGGCTGGATGTGCAGGCTTTATTTTCCTTTGCTTGCTTCATTAGAGACTTTAGTGCAGTTTTAGTGACTTGACACAAACTGAACGTAGCCAAAATTGAAGCAACTCTCTTTGTGTCCTGAATGATGAGACCACGATCGACGGACCTGATTTAGTACAAAATAGAAGAAATGGACACAATCTGGAAAGAGCGTTTACACTTTTTGTTGAAGAATACTTGTTGCTTGAGTGTTTTACATTAATGTATTACTTTGAAAAAAATATTTTCACCTATATGTATACAAAGTGTATAATAAATACCAAATACGTATATCAAAAAATTTAATATGGTTTAAAAAGCTGGAACCAGGTCCCAACATGCAACACAGAGTGACGTATGGCGCAAAGTAACTTCATATTTCCATTAGCTAAAATGCATCATAGATAAATATCTTAATCTCTCCAATACTATCAACATCTGAAGAAATAAAAAAAAAAAAAAAAACTTGCCTTTGTGATATTTATTAAAGTAAGAACAACAGAGTGAATCAGCTGAAGGGCAGAGCTCATACACCAGAGAGTCTGACCCAGAGAAACAGAGAAGACATTTAATGCTAGAGAATAATTGGAGAGTCCAACAGAAAAGCCTTTCTCAGCCTTGAGCCACAGTGGAAACTCCTTTCTCACAGGAAAGCATGAAACAAAACAATCTCACAGAAGGTCATTATATCAAAACACTGGTACACTTAGTGGGAATTATAACACCACATAAGATGAGCAAAGAACATAAAGTAATGACATATAGAGGATTATTAAAAGTACAAACAGGTCAAATCTATTCGTTTCTATTACAGTTTCCCCTCTGGCCGTCCCATGGTCACATTAAGTTTATAACAAACTGTCAGTTAATCAATTAATGCTCTCATCTTACTGTTTAAGCAGACACATCATTAGCAGTGTCCTGGTGTCTCTTTCAATTATTTTGTTGTTCCTCAGATGCCTTTTTTGGAGGAGGATAGTGACCTTGTTTGTGTAAAAGCACTCGCGGAGGTCCTTCCGTTTCGTTCAAATACAAGATTTATTACTAAAAAAAAATTCCGACAAATTCTCCATGGTTGACTTTCAACAGAAGCTATGAACTTAAACTCTTCAGATAATATTACTATACGCTTAAAAAACTAATCGGTTTCAGTCACTCTCTCTCATTATACCTGTGAAATGACCTGGTGAGGAAGAGTCAAGGTAATCATTTTTACCAAGTTAATAGGTATTTCAAAAGTTTCCTAAATCAAAATCCATAGTCTATATGTCTTGATCTCAGAATTTGGATACGTGATGCCACGGGTAGCCAGTGAAGGTCATGAAGTACCGGAGTAATGTGAACAGAACGCCTGGTGGAGGTGAGAACTCTGCTGAGTTTTGATTAATATGGAAACCATCAATATAGAAGGACTGGTCCACCCTTTTGACTGAGGCAGCAGAGCCGATCACTAACATCTCAGTTTTATTGTCATTTAATTTGAGGAAGTTAAGGGACATCCAATGCTTGATGTCCCTGATACATGCATTGAGTGAGTCAGGCAGGGATGGCCTATCGGAGCTGGTGGTGAAATAAATTTGGATGTCATCAGCATAGCAATGGAATTGAAGTCCATGCCTGCCTATGATGTTACCAAGTGGGTGTATATAGATGAACAATAGTGGACCAAGAACTGAACCTTGAGGAACACCCTGTGTAAGTGAAATCGTGGCAGAATTATGACCTTGTATGCTGATATAATACTTTCTGTCGCTAATATAGGAAATAAGCCAGGAAAGAGCGGAACCAGTGATGCTTTTCAATTCAATTCAATTTTATTTATATAGCGCCAAATCACAACAACAGTTATCTCACAGCGCTTTTCATAAAAGAGCAGGTCTAGACCGTACTCTGTGATGATATTTACAGAAGCCCAACAGTTCCCACCAAGAGCAAGCACTAGGCGACAGAGGCAAGGAAAAACTTCCTTTTAAGAGGCAGAAACCTCGAGCAGAACCATGGCTCAGGGTGGGCGGCCATCTGCCTCGACCGGTTGGGGTGTGAGAGAGAGAG
>NW_025738255.1:0-1830 GCF_021292245.1 Micropterus dolomieu
CTGATGCAGAAATACATTTGATTATCATACTGCAGTACTCAATATTGAAATTAATCCATGTCAAAAACATTTAAAGTTTTAAGTAAAGTAGCCTAATAATTAATGTCTGTTATTGTTGTTCTCACAACACATCAATGACATGGAAATTTGATTCATTTTAAGATTTGCTGCTATTCTTATTTTATATATATATACACACATTATTCTAATGTGCTTCATCAGGATGATTAAAATATAGATTTATTTATTAGGAATGTTTTTGATATTTATTTTGGATAAATTGGTATGTTAATCGAGTAATAGGCAACTTTTTTCCTTTTAGAATACACAAAATTAGTCGTTAGATTAATTGGCTAATTGAAAAAATAATTGTTTGATTAATTGACTTGAAAAATAATCGTTACGTACAGCCCTAATCAGAAATTGAATATCTGCAGGCTTAGAAGTTGTGATTATTTTACAGTACTTAATCTTAACGCTGTTCCTGAAGTTTAGCTGCCAGTAATCTTACTGCTAACGTCAGGCGAGATGGATTTATATACCCTGCAGTGGAAAAGCTACATTTTGCAAGGGGTTGGGGTAAACAGCTGACTGAATGGGATATTGCTCAGCACTGGGGATGTAGCGATTGCTGGATTTCACTATTAACCGTGCTTTAAAACGTCACGGTTAATTAATCAGCGTTTCCCTCACATAGGGTTTACTTGGGCGGGCCGCCCAGGTAGATTAACAGCTGCCCAAGTAAATTTGGCGACCCATTTTAAAATTGTTTTAAAATAAGTAAGTAAAGGTAATACATAATAACTTATTTAAATAATGCGGCAGGTTGTTGGGGAATTAAATATAATTGTGACACTTACAATCAATGCTGTCGCACTGAGATCGAGCTTTCAGTACAACATAAACAAACAAAGCAGGTGTAACCGACAGCACCGCTGCGCTATGAGGCCTTTTTTCAATGGCTTGTGCCACGCCAAAGCTTGACGAGCTCGCACGCAAGCAGCAGTCAAAGTAGCTGAACTTTTGCGCTGAACCCAGCTTCCACACAGTGCAAATCACTTCTTTTGTGAAAGGTTCTTTATGGAAGAACGTTGTCCTCTGCCGACCTTCAGCCACTGAACATTTAACATCCTGTTGCTTCCTTCTGTCTGTGCTGAGAAAATGTTGCAGGTGTAAAACACTAACAGAACATCAGGAGCTTATAAACTTCCAGAACTGTGGGCTACCAATTACCTGCATTTCAGTTATTAATAACGCTGCATGAGACATGTTAAAAACTTATACATGTGGATGAGAGTTGATGACAACAGTTCAGTTTATTCCTCTCCCCAATAACAATTTCCCCTGGGAGATAAAGTTAATATTCCTCTTATATTAATAATAATAATAATAATACTTAAATATTATAGTTTTATAATTGTTAATGTAATATTAAAAACCTACTTAAGTAATTACTAGTGTTGTTAAATTAATTAATGCATAATAATCATGATAATCTTCAAACCGTGATTATTCCTCTGACTATAATCGTACCAACAAAATCTGTAATCGTTGCATCCCTACTCGGCACAAGCCAGTCTCTCGTGTTTCAACAGTTTCATTTACCAGTCCTGACCAGCACGCACGCTGGCACCGTGTACACGGACTAAAACTTCTAGTGAAGTTATGGATGTTATATTATGACATGTTAGAACAGTTGCAACATTTTGGTACGTGTGCTTATTCACTTTCTCGCCAAGTGCTGGATGAGAAAAGTAAAGGACTGTCATGTCTATTCACTAAATATGGAGTTAGAGCCAGCAGCCAATTAGCTTTAGATAATATAGATTT
>NW_025738256.1:0-1080 GCF_021292245.1 Micropterus dolomieu
CACCCCCAACCGGTCGAGGCAGATGGCCGCCCACCCTGAGCCATGGTTCTGCTCGAGGTTTCTGCCTCTTAAAAGGAAGTTTTTCCTTGCCTCTGTCGCCTAGTGCTTGCTCTTGGTGGGAACTGTTGGGCTTCTGTAAATAGCATCATAGAGTACGGTCTAGACCTGCTCTTTTATGAAAAGCGCTGTGAGATAACTGTTGTTGTGATTTGGCGCTATATAAATAAAATTGAACTGAAAAGGTAGAAGAGACACTGGTCAATAGTTCTCAACTTGAGTTGGGTCAAGTGAGGGCTTTCAGAGCAAGGGTGTAACCCGAGCCCTTTTGAAAGTGGTCGGGAAGGTTCCTGAAGCCAGAGAAGTATTTATCACATGAGTGATTGTCGGGACCACAGTAGGAGATATGGCTTGGAGGAGATTCGTAGGAATCGGGTCCAGTGGGCATGTAGTTGGACGGCTACGGGTCAAGAGTTCTGATACTTCGCTCTCTGTGAGAGGAGTAAACGAGGAGAGTGAACAACCACTGACCTGGAAGGGCAGAGGAAAAGATGTAGTAGGACTGCTGCAATGGTTGAGTGTGAGTGTTTCAAAGAATTGGCTAGTTATAGCCTCCACTTTGCCTGTGGAGAAGGCAGCAAAGGTATCAGCAGACAAGTTTGTGGGTGGTGGAGGAGGATTTAGTAGCGCTTTAAAAGTGGAAAGTAATTCCCTTGAGTCAGTGGCACTGCTTATTCTGTCATTATAGAACGCAGTTTTGGCAGCACTGATGCTTGTTGAGAAGGAGGATAGGAGCAATTGGTAGCCCTTAAGGTCGGCGGGGTCTTTGGTTTTTCGCCATTTTCTTTCAGCCGCTCTGAGATCAGTATGGAGCCCACGGATGGTATCAGTTAGCCACGGGTGGGGCTGGTTTGGGCGAGCAGGCTTGGTGGATAGAGGACACAGGCTATCCAGGCACGAGCTTAGTGTAGAGCACAGAGATTGTGTGGCATCATTGACCTCAAGTGAGGAAAATGTGTTGAGGGTGGGTAGAGCGGAAGCTACCACTGAGGCAAAGTGAGCGGGAGACAGGTTGCGGAGGTT
>NW_025738256.1:1100-1783 GCF_021292245.1 Micropterus dolomieu
GTAGAAAAATACAAAGGAAGAATAAAACAGACAAAAATATTAAAACACACACATAAATAAATACATTAAAAAAATTAGTAATAAATAAAGTTGAAGATTATAACGGAGAATAAATAAATAAGGTAATTATAACAAAGGTGAATAAGTAAAGGCACTAATTAAAATATATACATTTATGTCTCCTTGTATAATTTAATTACTGCCAACATTTATTTATTAGGGCCCGAGCACGACCGTGTGAGGTCCCTATTGAATTTGCTCGGATTATTTTTTATTTTTTTTTTATTTTTTTTTTATTTTCTGCAAAGTAGGCCCAAATGACATGGCCTAAACATTCTCGAAAACTCAACAAAATTTGCAAACATGTCAGAACCGGTGAAAAATTTCGTATTCTACAAGTTTCGCACATGGGCGCCACCTAGAAAATTGGAAAAAATTAGCCCCTCGTTCACGTTCAACCTACATGTACGAAATTTTCTGGGGACATGTATCATATCAAGACGTACAAAAAAGCCTCAAGAACCCATAGCCTAAAGTCAACAGGAAGTCGGCCATTTTGAATTTTACGGCCATTTTTGGATGATTTACACACTTCGTACTTTAACGAACTCCTCCTAGGGATTTAGTCGGATCGACGTCAAATTTCTGCTGTGCCTTCTAAAGGCATTGACGATGAAAAGTTG
>NW_025738256.1:1803-5498 GCF_021292245.1 Micropterus dolomieu
GCCATTTTCTTTCAGCCGCTCTGAGATCAGTATGGAGCCCACGGATGGTATCAGTTAGCCACGGGTGGGGCTGGTTTGGGCGAGCAGGCTTGGTGGATAGAGGACACAGGCTATCCAGGCACGAGCTTAGTGTAGAGCACAGAGATTGTGTGGCATCATTGACCTCAAGTGAGGAAAATGTGTTGAGGGTGGGTAGAGCGGAAGCTACCACTGAGGCAAAGTGAGCGGGAGACAGGTTGCGGAGGTTGCAGCGGTGTGAAACCAATGGTGTTGGAAGAATGGGCTTTTCCTGTAGGCATACCGTGAACTGAATGAAATAGTGGTGCGACACATGTAGAGGTGTGACTGTTAGGCACTCTGTGGCACACTTTCGGACAAGAACGAGGTCAAGCACCTTGCCAGCTTTGTGGGTCGGGGGGCTGAGAACCCGTGTTAGATCAAAGGACTGAATCAGAAACAGGAAGTCTGCTGAGTTTGAATTGTCTAAGTGAATGTTCATGTCACCGAGGACAAGTAGGGGACAGTCATGCTCTGGGATTGAAGACAGCAGTATGTCTAGCTCCTCCACAAAGTTACCCATTTGTCCTGGTGGACGGTATATGACAATCACAGAGACCTTTACCGGAGCGGACACAAAGACAGCATGGTATTCGAAGGAGGCATATTGATTCGGGGGTAGCAGCTGTGTGAATTTCAATTTGTTGGAAATTAAGAACCCAGTCCCACCCCCGCTACCAGACGGCCGGGGGGTGTGGGTGAAAGAGTAATTGGTCGACAGCGCAGCAGGGGTAGCAGAGTTTTCTGGTTTGATCCAGGTCTCAGTTAGCGCCAGTAGCCTGAGAGATAATGTGTTAGCATAAGCAGTGATGAAGTCAGCTTTGTTGACTGCCGACTGGCAGTTCCATGACCCAACAGACAAGTAAACAGATGTGGGTGGTGCCTGATTTCTGTGCTTGATGGCATGATACCTCTTGCGTGGACCGGAGACAATAGGAATAGTGTAGTAGCACATGGCCTGAGTGTAGTTGTAGGTGGCAGCTTTAGGTGAGTAGGTGTGCCTCAGAAAGGGAAAAGGCTTCTCTTGTAGGTGGCCTTGCACAGATAGACTTGCTAGTCTTTACCCAAGTAGGTCTTCACACAAGGAGCAGACGCTAACGCTGACGCTTCAGTGGTAGGTTTCACTGAAGTACTGTGAGTCTAATTGCACACAGGTGTTGGGCATTAAGAATGATTGCACCCAGCTGAGATCGCCCTCCGGATTAACAAGACAAAAGCTTGGTTTCAGTGGGTGGGACACACACCCAGTTGTACCCAAGAAATAGCACCTCAAGAGTAGGAAAGATAGAGTAAAGTATTACCTCACTGCTGCAAACTCTTATTTGCCCCACGATTCTTGTCCTGGTTATTGCCATGGTAAACCACAAAGCCTTCACAGGAAAGAGAGACCTGTCACCCTTTAATTTTATTCACAATGATGTCTACTACATGGCACTGTGTCAGGATGGGAGACAAGTCCCAGCCAAAGCTTTCCAGCCTCAATTTAACCACGGGTTGTCGGTCCGAGAATTTTATAATATGTTTACCGCTACAGGGAGACATCTAAAAGATTTACCTCTGAGCATCAACCGGGAAGAATTTCAACAAGGCTACTCTTTGTTTTCAACCTCAATGCCGGTGAGGACAGCGACGCCTTGTCACCTATTTCCAACGGAAGTTTACGACTTGAAATGAGATTCCGAGTGCCCTTACCTCATACCACAACTCTCATTGTTTACGCTTGTTACAAATCTATTCTGGAGATAAATTCAAAACGACAAGTGTTGGTGGACTATTACTAAGGCAATATGAACAACCATGAATTGGAAGGAATAATGCGACATTTACTTGGAGATTCCTTTTGTGGCGTGTGGGCTTCGGATCAGTTACCTTTACTGAGGCAGTCCTTTAGACTACCTGCTTACATAAGAGTTAACACCCACCCACCACACGAACCTGGGGAGCACTGGCTGGCGCTCACTCTTGAGGAAGGCCAAAAAGCTAGCTTTTTTGATTCTTTTGGATTCTCACCAGAGTTTTCACATTACCCCAAAAGTATCCTGGAATTTTTAAAAAAAAACAGTGTGAAACCATTTCATCATCATCATACGACAGTTTCAGCATGTCCTGTCTACCACATGTGGTCAGCATCGTGTGTTCTATTTGTGTCATCGAGCCTGAGGCCTATCTTTTGAGAATGTGCTGACTTTGTATCATGATGATTTTACAAGAAATTATTCTATGGTATAAAATTTTGTGAAAAGATATCAACGTTGTATGAGGCAACAAAGAGCCGGATCTTTTCACCACACAGTTTGTTCTTTACAAATGTTCAAAGACTGCTACAACTTATAAATAAAGATGAATCTTGAGACAAATAACTTTAGTTTGACTTAGCCATCGTGGAGCGAGGGGGGTGTTTCTTTCTTTTTTCTTTTCTTAAGGGTGGCAAGGTTTCCACCTCTTCCTACTGGGGGGTTTTAGATGTTCGTCTGTGTTTTTCTTCCCTTCTTAAATAGTAAGGGAGACATCTCATCATCCTCAGTATCCCAGCGAGGGGCACGGGGTGTGTGCTTTTTCCTTCTTCCCTTCTTTATCGGCAGGGACATCACCTCTTATCTTCCCGGGGTCCTACCGTTTGAAGATGCCTATATTGCTCTCAAGCTTGAGGGTTACTCATCATTGATAAAGGGATGTTGAGTTCTGACAAAGTATTCAAAAAACCTGTCCAACCCTTAGGAGGTTGGGATTTTTTAAGAGAGACGGTCAGACTTTTAAACAAGTCCAGCAGGTGTGAACCTTTCACAACCACATCCATTATACACAAAATCTCCCCTTGGAGTCCACCCGCCCCGACTCTTGGTTAATTTCTTCATGATGTACTATGCATTCCTACGATTTTTTTTTTTTTTCTGCAAAGTAGGCTCAACTGACATGGCCTAAACATTCTCGAAAACTCACCAAAATTTGCAAACATGTCAGAACCGGTGAAAAATTTCATATTCTACAAGTTTCGCACATGGGCGCCACCTAGAAAATTGGAAAAAATTAGCCCCTCGTTCACGTTCAACCTACATGTACGAAATTTTCTGGGGAAATGTATCATATCAAGACGCACAAAAAAGCCTCAAGAACCCATAGCCTAAAGTCAACAGGAAGTCGGCCATTTTGAATTTTACGGCCATTTTTGGATGATTTACACACTTCGTACGTTAACGAACTCCTCCTAGGGATTTAGTCGGATCGACGTCAAATTTCTGCTGTGCCTTCTAAAGGCATTGACGATGAAAAGTTGTGCTATTTGCGCGTTTTCGTCAATGGGCGTGTCCGTGGCGTCGATGATTCGCTATGAAACAGGAAGTTGTTGTAACTTCAGTGTACATGCTCACATCTGGACCAAACTGTACATCTAGGATGAGAGTCCCGCCCTGAACACATGTACATGCCGACATTCACCCACAGTCATAGCGCCACCTGCTGGCAATAGAAAGTGACCTTTAACGAAGCAGCCCCCGCCGCACGTTTCACCTACGTGCACGAATTTTCTGTGGTACGTGTATCTTGTCCAGACGCACAAAAAAGTCTCTTGGAGCCATAGCCTAAACCCAACAGGAAGTTGGCCATTTTGAATTTTACGTCAAATTTTGGATGATTTACAC
>NW_025738257.1:0-1601 GCF_021292245.1 Micropterus dolomieu
AGATTGCTTGAAATTGGAAAATATTTAGTAGTAGTTTAATAATGTTGTTCTTAAAGGTGGAACAAGACTTCACTCTCCTATTTGGTGACGAGACATCCACCAGGCTGCTTCAGAAATGGGATGTGTTCTTCAAGCCAAATATCATACAAGAAGCTAAACAGCTCACTTCAACTCCGGAGTTGCGTCGCTTGATACAATCGGCGGAAAGTTCCTCAGGAAGTGATGAAGAAACAAGTGAGTTGGATTTGTTTTTCTTAGGAATATATAAAAGTGTTGACTTTTTCTTAAATTTCATTTATTTATTCTGTAATTCTCTGTTCAGTCTTGTGCCTCTTTGTCCTCAGCCTATGACCAAGAAATGGCCTCCCTGTTGTTGCTGATACATCTCCTTCCACCACCACCTGGAGGACCAAAGTCGCCAAAAATTAGTGCATGTGATGCAGTTGAGAGACTTGTTGTCTTTCACAAGGTAATTATATTATTACGGTAACAATATTAATCTGTCATGTCATTTTCCAGGACTCTTGTAAACTCTTGTTTCTAAATGGGACGATCCTGTTAAAACAAAGGTTAAATAAAAACTTTCTTGGGCACGTAAAATTAGATTGTTAAAGTGTATGGATTAGAAATTAAGTCTTAAAGGTCTTGTGTGTACATTTAGAAGGATCTTATGTGCAGAAAGAAATATGATGTGAATAACTGATTTTATTAGTGTATAATCTGCTAAAAAAATCAGATTTTGTTACCTTAGCATGAGTCTATGTAAAGAAGCCTCCACACTGCCTTCCACACTAATAATCACTTCTGTAATAATATTAATCAATATATATAATGTCTTTGTTGTGATTGCACATTATTCTTGAGTCTAATGTTCAGCTTCCTTATCTTATCCCTAGTCATGCTGCAGTTTGGAGGAGCATCTCCGCAACCAGCAGGGTCGGCAGCCATACCTCCTTGCCGTTGGTCGTCAGAAGAACAAGATTGACAGCTTCTATATCGCCATGGATAAGCATCTCATCCCATGCCAGGCAAACCGTTCCCTTGGGGCATTTGATGAACTTTTTAAAGTGCATTTTGTGTTTAACTTGTCTTATGATGGAGCACTGGTGAACTTCTACACATTTCTGCAGACAACAGTATACAACATTGATGTGGGAAAAATGAAGGAGTCACCCAGAGTTCGAGACTTGAGAGCCCGACTGCTTAACCAGCCCGTCCCGCTCACATTCTGTGAGTAAAAGGCTAAAACAATGCTGACCTGTTTCATGTGTCAGAAACTATATCCCAGCAGTTGATTTCACATTTAAGAGTTCAACATGGTTACTATCCTGGACCAAAGTTCAAATTGTTTTGTGCTCAGCACGGCTGTAGGCATCAGTTCCTAACATATGCAGGTTTTCGGAAACACCTCAATAGTGTTCATAGCAATGTTCAGCAAATTGCTCAAACTTCAACTGCTGCGTGTTCCTCTTGTGAGCCAGTTGCAACTTCATCTCAGGCACATGCTTTGGAAGACCAGTTTAGTCCCCCAAATCAATGTAGCTCTTCCAGTGTTTCTTCTCAGAGAAATTATTCTGGACTTAAAGATCCAACCAAAGAAA
>NW_025738258.1:0-2164 GCF_021292245.1 Micropterus dolomieu
CTCTTTCTCTCTCTCTCTCTCTCACCCCAACCGGTCGAGGCAGATGGCCGCCCACCCTGAGCCATGGTTCTGTTCGAGGTTTCTGCCTCTTAAAAGGAAGTTTTTCCTTGCCTCTGTCGCCTAGTGCTTGCTCTTGGTGGGAACTGTTGGGCTTCTGTAAATATCATCACAGAGTACGGTCTAGACCTGCTCTTTTATGAAAAGCGCTGTGAGATAACTGTTGTTGTGATTTGGCGCTATATAAATAAAATTGAATTGAATTGAATTGAATACCCAAGGGGAAATTCTTGGTCACAATTGCTAAGCTTGCATCTCAATTAAATATAAAAATTATAAAATCTAAATCTAAATAAAGGTACTGTGGACGTGTTAAGTAATTTACAGCATCAACAGAAGTGTAATGATAAATAGTAGTAGTGCATTAAATATTAATAGTAATAATGAGTACCGGTATATTTCATTTGGAATGGATACAATCTTAAATCTGGCCAAGTTTATTAGTGGACCAAATCCATGACAATCCAGAGTTGAGACCAGGAGGCAGAGTCGCAGTTTAACACACTTCTCTGCCCTTCTTTTTCAGCAGTTACCCACCCAAAACCCTACGCAGAGTCACAGTCTAACACACTTCTCTGCTCCTCCATTTCAGGAGTTACTTAGTGAAAATCCTATAGCGACGGTGTCTGTCCCCCGACCATCGAAATTATTTAAAAAGGTAAACAGAAGAGGAGCTGTGCATAAAAACCTCATAAAAATTAAAACCACAAGAGCAATAGTGCAAACGAATAGGAGAGTTAAATGTGGACTCTTAAAAATCAGATCTCTCTCTTCTAAAGGTGTACTAGTAAATGAACTAATATCAGATTATGATATTGATTTATTTTGTCTTACTGAAACCTGGCTGGGTGATGGAGAATATGTTAGCCTAAATGAATCCACCCCTCCCAGTCATATTAATACTCACATTCCTCGAGGCACAGGCCGAGGAGGTGGAGTTGCAGCTATCTTCGACTCTAGATTTAGAGCTGATTAGTAGGCTAAACTAAACTATAACTCATTTGAAAGTCTCTGTCAACTTTAGTCCTTAAAACGGACAAAGTTATTATTGTAGGGTATTTTAATATTCATGTGGATGTTGAGAATGACAGCTTTAGTACTGCTAAATTAGATTAACTATTAGATTCCATTGGCTTCTCTCAGAGTGTTCATGAACCGACTCACTGTTTTAACCACACCCTCGACCTTGTTTTGGTGTATGGTATTGAAATTGAACATTTAGTGGTGTTCCCACAGAATCCCTCTTTATCTGACCACTATTTGATAATGTTTGAGTTTGTATTGCTGAACTACTCGCCATTGGGCAAAAATTTCTATACAAGATGTCTGTCTGATAGTGCTGTAGCTAAATTTAAGGATGCGATTCCATCAGCTCTAAATACATTATCTAGTCACAAAGTAACGGAGGACTCCTATGCTAGTTTCAGTCCCTCCCAAATCGATCATCTTGTTGATAGTGCAGCAGGCTCGCTGCGAATGACACTCAACTCTGTAGCCCCTCTAAAAAAGAAAATACTAAAACAAAGACGGTTAGCTCCATGGTATAGTACTGAAACTCGCAAATTAAAACAAATATCGTGGAAACTTGAGAGGAATTGGCGTTCCACCAAAGTGGAAAATTCTCGTTCAATTTGGCAAGATAGTCTTAAAACTTATAGGAAGGCCCTCTGTAATGCTAGAGCAGCGTACTACTCGTCATTAATAGAGGAAAATAGGAACAACCCAAAGTTTCTTTTCAGCACTGTAGCCAGGCTGACAGAGAGTCACAGCTCTATTGAGCCAAGTATTCCCATAGCTCTCAGTAGTTACGACTTCATGAGCTTCTTTAATGATAAAATTCTAGCTATTAGAGACAAAATTCACCAAGACCTGCCCTCAACTGGCACCGACTTATCTCTTAACTCAGGAACCTTAGAAACAGCTGTAGGACCAGATACATGTTTAGACTGTTTTGCTTCCCTCAATCTTTACCAACTAACTTCAATAATTTCTTCATCTAAACCATCAACCTGCCTCTTAGACCCCATCCCGACTAGGCTGCTTAAAGATGTTTCACCCTTAGTCAGCACCTCTATACTAGATATGATCAATCTATCTTTATCAACAG
>NW_025738259.1:0-1106 GCF_021292245.1 Micropterus dolomieu
TCACCCGTCTGTCCACCCGTCTCATCACCCGTCTGTCCACCCGTCTCATCACCCGTCTGTCCACCCGTCTCATCACCCGTCTGTCCACCCGTCTCATCACCCGTCTCATCACCCACCCGTCTCATCACCCACCTGTCTCATCACCCACCTGTCCACCCGTCTCATCACCCGTCTGTCCACCCGTCTCATCACCTGTCTGTCCACCCGTCTCATCACCTGTCTGTCCACCTGTCTCATCACCCACCTGTCTCATCACCCACCTGTCTCATCACCCACCTGTCTCATCACCCACCTGTCCACCCGTCTCATCACCCGTCTGTCCACCCGTCTCATCACCCGTCTGTCCACCCGTCTGTCCACCCGTCTCATCACCCGTCTGTCTGTCCACCCGTCTCATCACCCGTCTGTCCACCCGTCTCATCACCCGTCTGTCCACCTGTCTCATCACCTGTCTGTCTGACCACCTCTCTTACCACCTGTCTCATCGCCTGTCTGTCCACCCGTCTGTCCACCTGTCTCATCACCCGTCTGTCCACCCGTCTGTCCACCTGTCTCATCACCCGTCTGTCTGTCTGTCCACCCGTCTGTCCACCTGTCTCATCACCCGTCTGTCCACCTGTCTCATCACCCGTCTGTCCACCTGTCTGTCCACCCGTCTGTCCACCGGTCTCATCACCTGTCTGTCCACCTGTCTGTCTGTCCACCTGTCTGTCTGTCCACCTGTCTGTCTGACCACCCGTCTGTCCACCCGTCTGTCCACCTGTGTCATCACCTGTCTGTCCACCTGTCTGTCCACCTGTGTCATCACCTGTCTGTCCACCCGTCTGTCCACCCGTCTGTCCACCCGTCTGTCCACCCGTCTGTCCACCCGTCTGTCCACCTGTCTCATCACCCACCTGTGTCATCACCCACCTGTCTCATCACCCGTCTGTCCACCTGTGTCATCACCCGTCTCATCACCTGTCTGTCCACCCGTCTCATCACCTGTCTGTCCACCTGTCTGTCCACCCGTCTCATCACCTGTCTGTCCACCTGTCTGTCCACCCGTCTGTCCACCCGTCTGTCCACCTGTCTCATCACCCACCTGTCTCATCACCCACCTGTCT
>NW_025738260.1:0-493 GCF_021292245.1 Micropterus dolomieu
AGTCTCTCTACCTGTCCTCTGTCCCTGTCCTGAGTCTCTCTACCTGTCCTCTGAGTCTCTCTACCTGTCCTCTGTCCCTGTCCTGAGTCTCTCTACCTGTCCTCTGAGTCTCTCTACCTGTCCTCTGTCTCTCTACCTGTCCTCTAAATCTCTACACCTGTCCTCTGAGTCTCTACCTGTCCTCTGAGTCTCTCTACCTGTCCTCTGAGTCTCTCTACCTGTCCTCTGTCCCTGTCCTGAGTCTCTCTACCTGTCCTCTGAGTCTCTCTACCTGTCCTCTAAGTCTCTCTACCTGTCCTCTGTCCCTGTCCTGAGTCTCTCTACCTGTCCTCTGTCTCTCTACCTGTCCTCTGAGTCTCTACCTGTCCTCTAAGTCTCTCTACCTGTCCTCTGTCCCTGTCGTGAGTCTCTCTACCTGTCCTCTGAGTCTCTCTACCTGTCCTCTGAGTCTCTCTATCTGTGCTCTCTCCCTCTTCTGAGTCTCTCTCTCTGT
>NW_025738260.1:513-1169 GCF_021292245.1 Micropterus dolomieu
GTCCTCTGTCCCTGTCCTGAGTCTCTCTACCTGTCCTCTGAGTCTCTCTACCTGTCCTCTGTCTCTCTACCTGTCCTCTGTCTCTCTACCTGTCCTCTAAGTCTCTCTACCTGTCCTCTGTCCCTGTCCTGAGTCTCTCTACCTGTCCTCTGAGTCTCTCTACCTGTCCTCCGTCTCTCTACCTGTCCTCTGAGTCTCTACCTGTCCTCTGAGTCTCTCTACCTGTCCTCTGTCTCTCTACCTGTCCTCTAAGTCTCTCTACCTGTCCTCTGTCCCTGTCGTGAGTCTCTCTACCTGTCCTCTGTCTCTCTACCTGTCCTCTGAGTCTCTACCTGTCCTCTAAGTCTCTCTACCTGTCCTCTGTCCCTGTCGTGAGTCTCTCTACCTGTCCTCTGAGTCTCTCTACCTGTCCTCTGAGTCTCTCTACCTGTCCTCTGTCCCTGTCCTGAGTCTCTCTACCTGTCCTCTGAGTCTCTCTACCTGTCCTCTGTCTCTCTACCTGTCCTCTAAGTCTCTCTACCTGTCCTCTGTCCCTGTCCTGAGTCTCTCTACCTGTCCTCTGAGTCTCTCTACCTGTCCTCTGAGTCTCTCTACCTGTCCTCTGTCCCTGTCCTGAGTCTCTCTACCTGTCCTCTGAGTCTCTCTACCTGTCCTCT
>NW_025738261.1:0-1119 GCF_021292245.1 Micropterus dolomieu
CAGTTTTGATAGGCTGTTCAGGGAAATGCCAATGGCTGGTTCGTGTCCCTTTGTCAGTTTAACAGTCAGGCCCCGCGTTATCAGCTTCGGAATCAAAATGGTGCCAGTTTTATGGTCGGGCTAGCACTTAGAGAAAGCAACTTCGACCCCTCCCCTTCTTCTCTGGGGAGGAGAAAGGAATTTAGAGTAGCTCCAAATTTATTCAATATAAAATGCACAAATCCACACCGTTGTTCACTACAATATACACAGGGACTAACGAGCGGGGCGGGAGCAACACAGGTGAGCGGGATCAGGGCTAACGAGGCAGAGAGACAAGCAGGCAGGCAGAGATACAGCAGGGGGGAAACAGAGAGAACACTAGACAAGCAGACATGGGGCAGAGTGAATAACCAAGAAGACAGAAACACACACAAGTTACAAAGAACCAGAACCTAAATGAGAACACAGAACTAGAACCCAGAGTACAGAGGAGACCAAATCACAATAATAAACCAGGAATGATTACCAAAACATGAACTAAGGACATGGAACTAAACTCAGACTCCCAAACAAGACACACAGACAGGATCATGACATAGAAAGTCACACAGCTGTTTAGCAACTGCTTTCTCCAGGATCTTAGAGAGAAATGGAAGGTTAGATATAGGTCTATAGTTGGCTAAAACTGGATCTGGATCAAGTTTGGGCTTTTTCAGAAGAGGTTTAATTACAGCTACTTTAAAGTACTGTGGTACATAGCCTGTTGATAAAGATAGATTGATCATATCTAGCATAGAAGTGCTGACTAAGGGTAAAACATCTTTAAGCAACCTAGTCGGGATGGGGTCTAAGAGGCAGGTTGATGGTTTAGATGAAGAAATTATTGAAGTTAGTTGGTAAAGATTGAGGGAAGCAAAACAGTCTAAACATATATCTGGTTCTACAGCTGTTTCTAAGATTCCTGAGTTTAGAGATAAGTTGGTGCCAGTTGAGGGCAGGTCTTGGTGAATTTTGTCTCTAATAGCTAGAATTTTATCATTAAAGAAGCTCATGAAGTCGTAACTACTGAGAGCTATGGGAATACTTGGCTCAATAGAGCTGTGACTCTCTGTCAGCCTGGCTACAGTGCTGAAAAGA
>NW_025738262.1:0-5890 GCF_021292245.1 Micropterus dolomieu
TTTCTCCTGTTTTAGCTTCTTTGCATTGGCTTCCAGTAAAATCCAGAATAGAATTTAAAATCATTCTTCTCACCTACAAAGCTCTTAATGGTCAGGCACCATCTTATCTTAAAGAGCTCATAGTACCTTACTACCCCACCAGAGCACTGCGCTCCCAGAATGCAGGGTTACTTGTGGTTCCTAGAGTCTCCAAAAGACTTCCTCTTTGATAAAGCTTATAGTTAGGGCTGGCTCAGGTGAGTCCTGAACCATCCCTTAGTTATGCTGCTATAGGCCTAGACTGCCGGGGGATTTCCCATGATGCACTGAGCTCCTCTCTCCTCTACTTTCTCTCCCTCTGTATGCAACCTCATCCCATTATTGCATGTTACTAACACAACTTCTCCCCTTTCTGGTAGTCTTGTGCTTTCTCGTCTCTCTCCTCTCTCCTCCCATCACTTCCTGCAGGTGTTTCTGGCTCTGGAGCTGTGGAGTCTGGATCTGTGGTTGCGGGTCACCTGCTGCCCCCGTGTTCCTGCTCGACACCCTCTGCTACAATTATTAACTGTTGTTGTGATTTGGCGCTATTTAAATAAAATTGAATTGAGCTGAAAATGTCCTGCTCAAAGATAACTCCAAGATTCCTCACAGTGGTGCTGGAGGCCAAGGCGATGCCATCAAGGGAAACTATATCTTTAGATAATGCGTGACGGAGGTGCTTAGGCCCCAGAACAATAACTTCAGTTTTATCTGAGTATAACATTAGAAAATTACAGGTCATCCAGGTTTTAACATCCTGAAGGCACATTTGAAGTTTAGCTAACTGATGAGTTTCATCTGGCTTGATCGATAGATATAACTGAGTATCATCTGCATAACAATTAAAGTTTATGGAGTGTTTCCTGATAATATTGCCTAAAGGAAGCATATATAAAGTGAACAGGATTGGTCCGAGGACAGATCCTTGTGGAACTCCATGACTAACTTTGCCGTGCATGGACGACTTAGCCATCCGGCAGGGAATGGAAGACTTGTCTCTCCTGAAGAAGAGGTAGGGGTGGCAAATCAGGAACAGGTGCGTCTAGTGCCAACCCAGGCAGCCAGACACACCCAGGACTCAAAAAACTGAGCAAAGAAAAACAGAACAAAAACACACCCAGCACGCCTCAGTCACCCAAAGGAAAAACAAACTCAAAACACACTCACTTACTCCCAAACTCAGGTGACAGGTGCAGGAGTCATGACAGCAGTGGATAATCTCCAATCTTGTGGAACAAGCCTATGAAGCAGTGTCCCTCAGTGCCAAGACTGTACGGCTGCAGCCTGGAGCCTCCCATCTCATGCTCTCTCTACAGGTGCCATCCACAACCTTCTATGTTGCAAAATATAAGATTGCGTCTGGTTCAATCTTACTTTAGTGTTTTTGAACTGAATTGTAACTGTAATCATGAAACAGAGTTTTACAGTGTGGGTCAATCACAGCAACAGAAACAGCACATTTTTTTTATTGTTCCAATATAACCAGTTCTGTGTCCGTTTTTTTCGTCATGGTTTCTGAACCATTTGTTCTTGAAGGTAATATCAGCATCATGATGCACATGTGACGTGCAGCCTAGTTCTTCTGGAGACATGAAGTCTGTCTGTGTGCATGTGTTCTTGAGAAGTGTTTTTACTTCTGTAATTCAAGAATGGTTTACGAAGTTAACTGCTGTCAAATATCAACTCCCTTTGACTCTGTCTAAAAACTGGGATGCCATATCAGAAATTCTGTTAGTCAGCACGGAGGGTGCTCTCACGTGATTTGTGTAGATTGTTCTGTCACCTCAGCTCCTGTGTCCAAACCAGTCCGTTCCTTCTCTGGCCTCGGTCTCCCCTCTCCAGTCAATCAGCCATTTGATCATCTTCTTTCTCAGGACAATCTCTAGCCCTGTGTCCAGTTTTGTTCAGAAGCTGTGCCGTTGGCAGCCTGTCTGTAGCTGTGTCTTTTTCCTCTTTGTTTTGACATTTGAGGAATTTTCTCTGTGTGAATCAGCATGTTTCTCAACAGTCTCAAGATTTCCAGAATCCCAGGTCACACACTTGTGTTTCACCACGTCCCTGACTTCTGGCTTGGTGCCATTGATGAAACAGTCTCTCAGGTAGGCTCCTCAGGGGTGACGGGGTTTGTTCCTCCCATTGCTCCTGGTTCTTGTGAGCCTGTTGCATGTGATGTGGATTTCTGGTTTAGATATTCTGCTACAGTCTCATTGTCTCATGCTGTTTACAGACTGACATTGTGCAAAGTCCATTCTGCTGAGTGAGAGTGACAGGTTCCCCCTGCCTCTTCTTCCATGGCTTTACCCAGGGTGTCGAGTTGAGGGTAGCTCTTCAGAACAGCACTGGCTTCCTGTTTTCTAGCTATAGTTTTTGTGCTGACAGCTGTTGTGTTGCTGTCTGTGTTGCTGGTAGTAGCAGAGATACTGATGCAGGCTGGTGCTGTCTTCTGGGGGGGTGGACCAGGTCAAGATGAGGACCTGGTTTGACCCACTGAGATGCAGAAATGTTTAGAGATGCTGTCCCTGTCTTTATTTTCTGTCCCTTAGCAGTGCTTCCTTTAAACAATCTGTATATGCACAGCACAACACACAACGTCAATGATCTATGAGCTGCATTCCCATAGAAACTGTGCTCATGCTGGTCCCAGGGTTTGGGTTAGTTTGACAGCCAAAGGTTACACCCTAACAGGTCAACAAAATCTAAAAGCCTAACGTTAAGCCTTTCTTCTTCTTCTACTTTTTTTTACAGCGTGCCAGACGTCCTCAGTACGAGCAGGTAGGTGAACACTTCAACCCTGGTGTTTAGGGGTCTTTCTACAAATTCACACACTGATGATGCTGTGACATCATTTGTTTACAAACTGACCTTATGACCCTCAAACTGATGAAATGGTTTCCATTCCATAAATATCTCCTGGATCAGTTTGCTGTATTGAGCTTGAATGTCCACATGCTCAGTGCTGCTGAAGAGGTTTGTACAGAATGTCAGAGCGTATCTTCCTGTAAAGGCTTTTATTGTGAAGGCGCTGCAGCTTCCTGTTGAATCTAAACGTGTCTGTGGCCCAATACCGATGTCCACCCTCACAGACGCACAGACTTTGAGGCACGTTCCCGGGAAGTCCGTGAGGGCTTAGGGCCGTCCCACTGTCAAATCGTCAAGTGCGCGAGGGCTCTCTCGGACATTTTGAGCCCTTTTTAGACCCTTTTCGTAAGTCTGCATTTCTGCAGACTTTGGCTGAGGGAATTGCCCACAGTTCATAGCCGTATGACGTAAAACAAGGGGGGTTACCAGGGGAAGCCCAGAGAGCGAGAGAAAGCGAGAGAAATATCAAGTGTGCAACGTGTTTCAGAGTTGTCAAGGTAACGTGATAAAGTGGCAAAGTGCTGTCCTGTTCCTGTTTACAGCATTTTGAGTCCTTGCAGCCTCTTAAACTTAATCACTTTCCAAGTGATGTCAGTAAAGTCTGTGAGGGTTCAGGGTTCAGGGCTTAGGGGGGACACTGGGATTGGGCCTTTGTGCGTCAGCAGCAGCAGCAGGGCTGGAAGAGTTAAAGCTTCCTGTTTAAAGTCTCTGCTTCCTTCAGGAGGAACTTTGGGTTATTTATTAAATGTTTCAGTTCACAGAAATTCTGCTGAAACGTTTCCTCTCAACAGACTCCAATGATAATCAGACAGGTCTGTTTTGACAACTAGGATACAAAGAGGCATTCATGAGGACTCCTACATCTTCTCCTCCTGGTTTAACCTGGTCTGATTTGTATAAAAAACAGATTACAGACAGGTCAGTTCAAACCTGCAGAAGTCAAGAAATGCGTCACAGCAGCTCATCCTACAGCAGATACACAGACAAGCTAATGTAGGGAGCTGACACTGACATAAAGTGGACCCATAAACGAGTATCAGGTAATCAGTAACCAGTAACTGGTCTTTGCGTTTGTTCCTGCTATAGTCGTTTAAGTCTTCCTTCTTCTTAGTCAGTTCACTGTCAATACTTCTCTGTTAAAGTGTCTGTGACAGTTTTTCTCTTTCACTCTGGGATGAATGAGTGTAGCAGCTGAGGCGACTGGTCCTGTCCTACCTCCAGGTGGAGAATTCGATGAGTCTGCGTCTCTTCAGAATCACACTGGGAGGCTCGCCATCATTTTGTCCATAAGACAGATCCAGAGACTCTGAACATTGAGTTCCTGTTGAGTAGAAAGAGACTGCGTTGTTTGAACATCCTCACATGGGGACCCCTCATCATGAAACAAGACAAGGCAGCGTGGGGCCGGTCTTTATTCTAGTCCGCTACACTGTGGAGTCTGACAGCTGAACTCAGCGTTCAGAGGAGTCTGAAAACTGTGCTGACCAGGAGGAGCTGAGCTTAAAGAAGTAAACTAGGACTAGAAACCAGTCCTTTTAGGATGATGCAAGTTAAATGCTTATTAATCAACCAGAAATCACACAGGAAATAAAATGATGCATTAAGATGCATCGATAATCGGTTGATAATCCGTCGCAGCCCTCTGCATCATATTCTGATCGTGAGGTTCTCAGAGATTCCCACCCTGCTAATAACAGTAAACAAAAAAATAATTATAAAGCAGCGCCTGTAAAAGCAGGTTGGCGGTGAAGTTAACGGTACTGTAGAGCTGACAGGAAATCAGCTGATGTGCGGATCATAAAATGGATTGCTTCACACTTTATTGTGAAAGACGCTCTTGCTCTTGCCGCGAATCAGTCAGTTGTCAGGACAGAAAACAAAAACCTGATTAGCTTCAGTTCAGATCTGAGCTGTAGTGACCAAAAGGCTCTGTGGGGCCGTGGAGAGGGTCGGGGCTCCGACCGAGACAAATCCACATCTTTTTCATTTTCTGTTATCAGAGGACCACAATAAAAGGTTTTACACCGTCACGCCTGCTGGTCTGGACCCAGTGTCCCAGTCTGTGTAACCCATACAGAGAGATTCATGTTCAGCTGCTGGGCCAGCAGAGGGCAGCACAGGGACCAGTCTGAACCAGTCTGGATCTCTGCTCAAGAGGCTCTCTGGGTTTAGTTCAGGGCCTCCGGGAGCCGATCTTAGTGCTTAATACCTGACGTGAATGAATCAGGAAATAGTATCTTTTTGTTCAACAAGCGGTTTGAATTTGTCCCGCTGGTTATTTATATTATCTAGTAAAACAGGATGTAGTTTGTTTCAGGGCTGAACCGGATTCAGCAACAAAGCGTCTCCGTTCCATGATGAGCGTTAACCCGTCTGTCTGCCTGTGTGCGTGCAGGTCTGCGTTCTTCGTGTTCTGCAGCGAGTACCGTCCCAGCGTGAAGCAGCAGTACCCTGGTCTGTCTATAGGAGACTGTGCCAAGAAGCTGGGAGAGATGTGGAGCAAACTGTCCCAGTCTGAGAAGCTGCCCTACGAGGAGAAGATCAATAAATAATGATTGTTGGTCAAACACAACAAGACGTCACTTGTATTTCTAACTTATTGATTAGTTGAAAGGAGCAGTGAGAGTGGTCGTTAGCAGCGTGTTGCTGGTCTGAGCTGTTGGACCAGTTCAGGACCAAGCAGACTGGTTTTATACCAGTTCAAGCTGCTCACCAGTAGCTGTGCTGGGTAACAGGAAGGGTTTCTGATGGTCAAGGTCTCCTGATGAGGATCCAGGTCTGCAGATGAGGGTCTACATCTACAGATAAGGGTCCAGTTACTGGTCAGGGTCAAGGTCTCCTGATGAGGAACCAGCTAATGATGAGGTTCCAGGTCTCCTGTTGAAGGTCCACGTCTCTGCCACATTCAGCTGTAACCAGGTCATGTGACAGAGCAGATAGTCCTCAGCCCGACCTCGTCGCCCATCAGACAGGCAGAGAGAGAGAGACAGGTCGCTCTGAAGCACACACACAG
>NW_025738263.1:0-2742 GCF_021292245.1 Micropterus dolomieu
GACAACAGTCACTTTTTCTCTTACCTAAGCGAGATCTACAAGTTTTTGATGGAGATCCACTGCAATATCAAACCTTCATAAGAGGATTTGAACACAACGTTGAGGCGAGAACGCAAAGTCAGACGGATTGTTTGTATTACCTCGAACAGTATACGAGAGGTCAGCCCAGGGATTTGATCCGAAGTTGTCAACATCTGCCTCCGTCCCATGGTTATAGTAAGGCAAAATCACTACTTCAGGAGCATTTTGGTGATCCATTTAAGGTAGCTTCTGCCTATATGGACAAGGTGCTTTCCTGGCCGATGCTTAAGGCCGAAGATGTCAAGGCTTTACGGGCCTACAGTTTATTGTTGCGGGAATGCTGCAACTCTATGGGAGCTTCTGCAAGTGATCTGAACGTACCTACGAATATGCAAATCATTGTGAAAAAACTGCCTTATAAGCTGAGAGATTATTGGAGAAGTGTGGCCTGCGATATTCATGAGAAGTCTCATCGCAGAGCTATGTTCTCAGATATTGTAAAGTTTGTTGAGAGTCAAGATAGCGAGTGACCCTCTTTTTGGAAATATACAAGAGACATCTGCGAGTGGAAGAAATGAAGTAAAAATGGTCCGGTCTCAACCTCGTTCAAAAGCCAGAGGCAGTAGTTTCGCTACTACTGTAGCACCTGCTGAGAATAAGGTGGAGCCTGGGTTTAAAAAGGAGAAGAACTCACTAGTGAAAGTTTGTTTGTTTTGTGGGGCTGGGCATTTGTTAGATGTTTGTTTTAGTTTGGATAAAAGAACACAAGATGAGAAAATTTCCTTTTTGAAGGAGAACCGTATGTGTTTTGGATGTCTGTGCGTCGGACACATGAGTAAAGACTGCCGAAAACGTATGACATGTAAAGTATGCAATAATAAGCATCCCACGTTGTTGCATATCTACCCCACAGCAAAACCAACGAGTCCGACTCAGGCCAATGGTGGCTTGAATATGGCCAGAGACGGTGCTGTGGTGTCTGTTCAGTCTAGTGGCTTGACTGGGGCCGGTAAGCAGGACTGTACGCTCTCTATCTTGCCTGTTCAAGTGAAATCTAAGAGGGGTCAGGAGATCTTGGTCACATATGTGTTTTTGGACCCAGGGAGTACCGCCTCGTTTTGTACAGAGCGACTCATGACTCGGCTCAATCTTACAGGGAAGAAGTTGGGAATTCTCCTTAGGACTATGGGACAAGAGAAAGTGGTAGACAGTTACAAGTTGTCAGACTTGGAAGTCGCCAGGCTGGACTCGAACAACTTCTGTGGCCTGTCTGAGATTTTTACTCAGCAGAACATGCCGGTTCATCGAGGTAACATTCCAAGCTCCAAAGACCTTCAAAGATGGCCGCACCTAAGACACATAAAAATACCAGAGATCAATTCTGATGTGGATCTTCTGATTGGCACTAACGTTCCTCAAGCTTTGGAGCCGTGGGAGGTGATTCGTGCAGAGAACGGGGGCCCTTATGCGATTAAGACCATCTTGGGTTGGACGGTGAATGGCCCGCTCCATGGAGATTGTCATATCAGTGAACAATGTTTGCAGCCTGACATCACAGTCAATCGGATCTCGGTGGCGAGGCTTGATGAGCTTTGGGAGAAGCAGTTGAAGGTAGATTTCCCTGAAACTCTGCAGGATGAACAACCTGGTCTGTCAGTGGAGGATAAGCGCTTCATTGAGTTGGTCTCAGAGTCTACTAAGCTCATTGATGGTCATTATAGTATTGGTTTGCCGGTGAAGCAAAGACACCTCAAAATGCCAAACAATAAGACAGTGGCACAACAGCGTGCATTGAGTCTTAAAAGACGTTTGAATAAGGATCCATCTTTTCGTTCCGATTACATCGCATTCATGTCTGAGATGTTGGTTAACGGCTATGCAGAGAGAGTTCCAACCGAGCAGTTGACCCGTTGTGATGGAAGGGTATGGTATATACCTCATCATGGGGTGTATCATTCTAAGAAGAAGAAACTGCGGGTAGTCTTTGATTGTGGAGTTACGTTTCAGGGGACATCGTTGAACTCACAGCTTCTTCAGGGACCAGATCTCACGAACTTGTTAGTGGGAGTGCTTACACGATTCCGTAAAGAACCTGTAGTGCTCATGGGAGATATTGAGGCCATGTATCATCAGGTCAGAGTGCCGGCTGAAGACTCTGATCTGTTAAGATTCTTGTGGTGGCCTGATGGAGATTGCAGTCGGGAGCTGGTGGAGTATAGAATGACGGTACACCTGTTTGGTGCTACTTCCTCTCCCAGTTGTGCCTGTTTTGCCCTGAGGAAGTGTGCTGAAGACAATCAAAAGTGCTTCAGTTCTAATGCAGTTAACACGGTCTTGCACCATTTCTACGTTGATGATTGTCTGGTGTCTGTTGGCTCTGAAGAGGAAGCAGTTTCTTTATGTCGAGAGCTTAGTGCCTTGTGTGCGGAAGGTGGTTTTAAGCTCACAAAATGGGTTAGTAACCGACGCTCTGTTCTCGCTACTATTCCTCAGGATGAGCTCGCCAAGGAGGTGAAAGATCTGGATTTAAATAGTGACGCTCTGCCTGTAGAGTATGTTTTGGGTGTACAGTGGTGTGTCCAATCTGACTCATTCAAGTTTAAAATTACGCTTAAAACTCACCCACTCACAAGAAGAGGAATCTTGTCTGTGACTAGTTCGATCTATGACCCTCTTGGTTTCTTGGCACCTGTTGTTTTGTCTGCCAAGAAAATCCTTCAA
>NW_025738264.1:0-5377 GCF_021292245.1 Micropterus dolomieu
GCCCGTGCGTGCTCCATCCCCAAACATGAGACACACATCTCATGAGAATCTCCATCCGTGATGTACCGAGGGCAAGAAAAAACACACCTTCTGTACATCTGGTTGCCGGACATGCTGGTAGACTTCTTCTTCAGGTAAGACACACTGCTTGTAGGACTGGAGCTTTCTTCAAACAACATACAGAGCGCCTGCTGAATAGAAAAAAGCTAATGATGAGTGTGTACAGGTGTGCTTTATACTCCTCCGGTTATTCCGTCACACCTTACCGTTCTAGCAACAGGCCAATAGGATTGGAGTGATTTCATTCACGTTCAGACCTGCTTCGCCTAGAGGCGTTCCCATAGTGTCGTAACCGACGCAGTTCGAGTTCCCTCGAAGGGGAACAGACAATACAGCAAACTTTTCAAGCTATCATGTCAGCGTGCCATGCATTCAGTTCTGTCAACACAAGCTCCTTTCCAGGTGACGCATTACGCACGCCGTGACGTCAGCGCCACTGTTAAAGGGACAGTTCACATATTACCTCCATCTCAAGATAGCAGAGAAGTCGGTACCAAAGCAAAACAGGACGTCAACCAACACCAGAATTCCAAGCCTCCCCCTCTCATCGGGGTTGACCGCACCAGCAGCCTACATCACACAGGACAACCACATCGAGTCGTCAGCATCCAGCCATCCAGCTCCCGAAGCTTCAGGTACCCAGCACTGGGATATGCCAGCACCCCAGCCATCTACATCTAGCAACCACAGCAGCAGGCTTCATTAGGGGCCTTCGGCACTGGGACACCAGCGCCACAGCTGGACACTTCCAGCAGCTACAGCAGCCAGTTCCATAGGGGGCCCCAGCACCGAGATGCTAGCGCCCAGTCGTACACCTCGAACAACCTCAGCAGCCTCAGTAGGGGCATTAGGCACCGGGATGCCCACCGTCTGCTCCCATCAACCACTAACCTGACCGCACAAAATGGTCCATTACACAGAACCATCCGAAAAGTCATTGACGGAAACCGTTTCACAGGACAGGAACTTCATGCCGTTCTTCGCTTATCTTTCAGAGCAATCTCCAGTTCTGTTATAACTGGTGCTAGCAGCATACAAGCTAACCACTCAAGCACAGTTGTTTCGAGTTCTTAATCATTACAAGCAAAGTAATTTCTAGCTAACAGCTGTTTCGAGCTAACTTCAAGCTAACTAATAGTCGTTTCAAGCTCATTTTGATCTACAAGCCATTTCAAACTAACTTCGAGCTAACAGCCGTTTCACGCTTACTTTGAGCTAGCTAACAGGCGCTTCACGCTTACTTTGAGCTAGCTAACAGCCGTTTTGCACTTACTTTGAGCAAGAAAACAGCCGTTTCGCGCTTACTTTGAGCTTACAGCCGTTTCGCGCTTACTTTGAGCGAGCTTACAGGCGCATTGCGCTTACTTCGGGCTAACAGCCATTTTGAGCTAATTTGAGCTAACAGCCGTTAGAGCAAACCTTGACCTAGCTAACAGTTGTTTCGAGCTAACAGTCGTTTTCAAGCCAAGTCGTTTCAAGTAAAGAGTCATTACCTAGCTAAGTCGTTATCTAACCATATCATTTCAAGCAAACAGTCATATCTAGCTAAGTCGCTTTGAGCAAACAGTCGTTTCGAGCCATAGTCATTTCATGCCATAGTTGTGTCGAGCTAACAATCGTCTTGAGCCACAGTCATTTCCTAGCTTAGCCATTTTCCAACTAAGTCATTCCAAGCAGTCATCTTCTAGCTAATTTGGTTTAAGCTATAGTCGTTTTCAAGTAAACAGTCGTTTCCTAGCTTTCATAATTCCTTTCAATATTCATTTCGAGCTAACATTCGTCTCCAGATAACAATAGTTTTGAGCGAACAGCGTTTCTAGCAAACAATTGTTTCAAGCTAACATCCAGCTAACAGTCGTTTCCATTCATTTAACCATGTCGTTCAGAGCCAATGTTGTCTCAACGGATAGTCTTTTCGATCGAACAGCCGTTTCAAAGCAATGTCATTCCAAACAAACCGCAATTTAAACTAAAGTTGTTCTGAACGAACGATCGTTTCAAATTAAAGTGCTCTGGCACCGGGATGTCGCTAACTCCCAGTCATCACCAATCTGACTGCATCAGTCAGTTCGTTACATAGAACCATCCAATTCGTGGTTGGAAACAGTTTCGGGCTAGCTTAGTTGGGTCATTAGGCACCGGGATCTACAGCTAGAAGCTCCGGCACTGGCACCCAGCGTTCCTCTATAGCCCTAACAGAACCAAGTTATTTCTATTTCTAATTTTGGTGTTTCCTCTTAACCCATTACGCCGCCATCAGCTAATCCTAATTCTTCATCTCCCGTTCTTCATCTCCATCTCCCGTTCTTCAGCTCTCTAGTTTACTCAAACACATTGTAAACTACATGATATCTTGTTCTTCCTATCATGCCTTTTCCTCACCAACCACCAACTAAAAGATTCCTCGAAGGGCACGTATACCCGAAAGGTATAACTGTTGAGGGAACTCACTCCGAAAAGTTGCGCCCACCTTCTCCATACACTAAAACGATTACATGGCCATTATTCTAGATTCGGTCCCCAAGTCAGAGGCACGGGTTTACCAAAAATCCACAGCGCTCCCAAGCCACAGCTTGCTTCAGTGGTGTAACCAGGGCCCACTCGACCACACAACCCTAACATGCACCCCAAGCGGTTCCCGGTCTCATTCTAACTCTAACCCATTGCCGCCGCTCCAAGCTCTCTGGTTTCTCCAACCTCCGGGTTACAAGGTCTGCATAGAAACAGCAGGTCTTCAAAAGACCCTAGATTTCTAGAATTCACTCTCGACACAATCCAAATCACTCATGCATCTGGATTGAAAGCCCATGCAATCAGCATTCGATCACCAATTCCTCCTCGCATTGGCTCAACCTTAACCAACGGGACCGGTTCAACTTTTCACAAACAACCGTGACACCCCAAGATACCAATCGTACACTGCCGCCACATATTCTGCAGGTTTTTGGGGGTTCTACAAAGAAGACTAATTGCAGGAAAATGGTCCACGAAACTCTACTACCCACAGCATAACCCTCTCTCGTGTTACAGGCTTGCTTCGAAGAACTCCACCGTCACAACAAGCACAACATGACTTCCCTGTCATTCAATCTCGTCACCACTTCTCATTTCACCAACACACCCACAGTGGCAACAAAACACACTCCACTGAAGTCCATCTTAGTGGAAGCACTGGCTTCCAAACGCATTCCCAGATAACCCGACTTCTTAGAGGCACTCAACGTCAAGAGACATTTCAAGACCCCACTCTCTTACAGCACCTCCATCCACACCATCTGCGTCAGTTACAGCATCCCTCACTTGACTTGAACCTTAGCCATCACGTCCATGCTCGCTCTCTTCGGTTTCATTTCACTGCATCTCATGCCCGCAATTGAGTCATTCCTGAAACAACACCGCTTTCTACCAAAGCGATCCGAAGTCCAGTCAATTGGGCCAGCTTACTTTCATCTTTTCTTCAAAGTCCAGTCATCTCTGAACCCTCTAAGACCCTCGTGAACTTTAGGGAAATCCGGCGCACAACCATGCGAGATCGTCTGAGACCAGTCTAGCAGCTACTCAATTCTGGTTCTACCAGCAGCTCCGCCAAAGGTACTCTTTCACAAGGTATTCTCCCATCCATTACTTTGGTCACTCCTCCAGGATCTGAGCTAACATTCAGGCTACCGCGGTGTCATTCCCGAGCATCCGATACAGATCATATGCACCGGTCTTATAAAGCGTACTACCACTACACTAAGATCTCGAGATCCCAGATCACCCAATGTTCTCTCAAATAACTGGAAGCTTTTGGGGGTCTGTCGTGCCCGGGTGCTACGGCAGATTTCCCTATCGTAGCTTCCCCACAACGCTTTCTAATGTCTATTCAGCTACTGCAAGCTTCATACATCTTTTGTTCGTTACTCAACAAATCATTTAATCATACCTGTTGATTGTGGTCCTTGCTAGTGAATGAGCATGTCAGAGATAATGATAGTAATTATATACATAAGCCTTTATATGGCTGGTCCGGTTGTATACTCGGGAAAGATTGTGAAAATGGAAGGATTTAGGTGGAGTAGTGGATTGCATATAGACAACATATTTCTGTGGTTTTTATATGGCTTGATTTTGGTTGTGGGCCTAGGGGGGTTATATAATGATGATAGAGAGTGATCAAGAGGTGAATTTGTGCATTATACTTTGTCAATTAAAGCAAGCCAGGCAGCCTTCCGTGTTTGAGAACGGTGCTGTTTTTTAATCGCCCACTAGAGGGCTGCAGCGCCACAATAACCAGCCTAGTTCAAATGAACGAAATTACTCAAAAAAAGATTAGTTCATTTTAATGAACGAGATTTGAAGATTTGAGTCTGTCAAAAGAGTCAAACTTGCCATAACTAGCACTGACCTTTGAGTCGAGTCCAGAGGGTCGATCAACAGGAAGGGAAAAATCATAGAGAGTCCTCAGAATGGTTACTGGACGATATTGAGGAATGAAAATGAATGAAAATGAAACTCTTGCTGACACTCCGGTCATTCTCTCACCACTTTGAGAGAATTTTTCAGTCAGAAGTGTTCCTCCAGAGAGCCACCAGGCTCTGCACCATTGTGACATCCCCATTTTTCGGCTGCTGGGATGTCTGTCTCTTTGTGTCCTGTGTTGCAGATGTCAGGAGGCGTGGTTAAAATCATCTGTTGTTGGAACCACCTGGGCCCGGTGTTCTCCACTATAAGAGCACGTCTTTTGTTCTGCACTGGGGGCTAGAGAGGAGGGATACCCTGTTCCCTATACTCCACGCTCCTCGTTATTTTGTTTCTTTCACCATACAACACTTCACTCACTATTCTTTCAAGCATGCATACCCGCTGACATGACTGCTCTACTGATTATCATACTTCATATGATTTTTGGAATATTAAGTTGTTTCTGTTAGTTTAAAATAAAAGTAATGGTACCTTTTCTGCAGCCAAATGTTTCACCGGGTTCAGTGTTCATGTCTACAACACCACAGCAACTGTCAGTTTGAGCTCTGCTGAGTTTGGTTTTCTTTTATACAAACACCTTGATGCTGTAAAAAGATGTGGAGATGATTGTGTACATTTTGTGTGATAATGACTAAACAGGAAGCTGCTACATCCACTGACTGATGGGAATTAATATTTCAGTTTTCTATGAAGGATTTCTGCTGATTCAAGGGAAAAATCTACAGTTTTCTGATCTGTCTCTGCAGCAGAGTGAAAGGCTTGTCTTTGTTTTAATTATTTTAATCATCCGCTCCCCTGAAGGATAAAACCAATCAAACTTATACTAACAAGTACTTTCTTTATCTGCCTAAAC
>NW_025738265.1:0-2013 GCF_021292245.1 Micropterus dolomieu
CTTCGCTAGATGTCCTTGCCAAGCCGGCTTCGCTAGACCGGTCACGGCCCGCTCCTTGCCAAGCCGGCTTCGCTAGATGTCCTTGCCAAGCCGGCTTTACAAGGCCCACCCCGGGGGAGCCGCCCATCGCCCCCCCAGAAAGGGGCTCACCTTCCCGGGTAAACATTCAGCAAAAAGGGCCCACCTCCGGGCACCTTGACCTCCGGTCGAACCTGGGCACCCACACTTAAGCCCCCCCCTGTGGCCACGCAAAGCCGCGCGCCCAAGGCGGCCGTGCCCCTGGTACTCCGTTTCACCCTTGCCAAGCCAGCTTCGCTAGACCGGTCACGGCCCGCTCCTTGCCAAGCCAGCTTCGCTAGATGACCTTGCCAAGCTGGCTTTGCTAGACCGGTCACGGCCCGCTCCTTGCCAAGCCGGCTTCGCTAGATGACCTTGCCAAGCCGGCTTCGCTAGCCCGGTCACGGCCCGCTCCTTGCCAAGCCGGCTTCGCTAGATGTCCTTGCCAAGCCGGCTTTACAAGGAAGCCCATTTTCACACTTTGAATCTAGCTGTTGGATTCCGTCCCAAACGCTGCGAGAGGGACAGCATCCAACAGCTCGTTTCAAAGTGTCAACTCGGCTTTCCTTGCAAAGCCGGCTTTGCTAGACCGGTCACGGCCATGTCCTTGCCAAGCCGGCTTCGCTAGATCCCATTGCCTTTACATTGTCTGGCCTCTCAACCTTGCCCCGCCTTTTGGGGCGCTTCCCGCGGTCTCAGCCGGCCGACCCGGGCGTCCGTGCGTCCGGCTGGGCGCCTGCTACCGCGCCGCGCCAGCCCCGGGGCCGCGGGACCTCGTCTGGCGGAAAAGGCCTCGGAAAAGGTGTCCAAAAGGCCCCCATTGACTTAACATTGCCTAACCTCCCAACTTTGGCCTCGGCTCTGGGGCGGTCCCGGCGGTCCCGGGGGGCCGACCCGGGCGTCCGCGCGTCCGGCTCGGCACCCGCTGTCTGGCCGGGCCGGCCCCCCCAAACGGGCCCCGGAAAAGGTGTCTGGGAGGCCTCTGTTGACTTAACATGGGCTCGACCCCTGTGACCCCTGAGCTTGCCGAGCCGGCTTGGCTAGATGATCTTGCCAAGCCGGCTTTACAAGGGGAGTCACGGCCCTGTCCTTGCCAAGCCGGCTTTGCTAGATGAGCACAAGGATCATCACCTGATGATCGTGGCTATAACCCCCTTACCTAAAGAAAAAGGAAACTTAAAGATGCCACTCTGCAAAGCCTGATGAAGGACAAGCCGCCCTCCGAAACGTTGCAACAGGGCAGAGTGAAGCAGGACCAAGTCGGCCTGAATTAAGGATAAAATCAACAACTAACTAACTTTGAACCAGCGCAGAGGTAATGCACCTTTGTGGCTGTTATAAGGGGAAATGTGGAGTTTGGAGGTGCTTTTCACTTTCTGGGGACTCTGAAGGCACATCACAGGACCGTGCACCAGTCTGGCTAACGCTAAGCTACGTAAGTCGTTAGTCGGGACTTTTCCCCTCCTCCTAACCCCCTAACCCGCAACCACAGATCCAGACTCCACAGCTCCAGAGCCAGAAACACCTGCAGGAAGTGATAGGAGGAGAGAGGAGAGGGACGAGAAAGCACAAGACTACCAGAAAGGGGAGAAGTTGTGTTAGTAACATGCAATAATGGGATGAGGTTGCATACAGAGGGAGAGAAAGTAGAGGAGAGAGGAGCTCAGTGCATCATGGGAAATCCCCCGGCAGTCTAGGCCTATAGCAGCATAACTAAGGGATGGTTCAGGACTCACCTGAGCCAGCCCTAACTATAAGCTTTATCAAAGAGGAAAGTCTTAAGCCTACTCTTAAATGTGGAGATGGTGTCTGCCTCCTGAACCCAAACTGGAACCTGGTTCCACAGGAGAGGAGCTTGATAGCTGAACGCTCTGGCTCCTAGTCTACTTTTGGAGACTCTAGGAACCACAAGTAACCCTGCATTCTGGGAGCGCAGTGCTCTGGTGGGGTAGTAAG
>NW_025738266.1:0-1318 GCF_021292245.1 Micropterus dolomieu
GGCGGAGCCTGACGAACATTTCTCCGCGGGTCCTGCACACTGCCATAGATGGGTATCGACTACAGTTCAAAACCCGCCCTCCAAATTCAACAGAAGAGAGGGGGTGGTTTGGACTGTGGTCCGCCCGGAGCAAGGTCCGGTGTTGGGACGGGAAGTTTGTACTCTGCTGAGGAAAGGGGCCGTGGAACGTGTCTCCCCCCCAGACAGAGACGCCGGTTCTACAGCCGGTACTTCATAGTCCCCAAGAAGGACGGAGGGCTGCGTGCCCTATTTTGGATCTGCGGGTTCTAACCGGTCTCTGAGGAGATTCAGGTTCAAGATGCTCATCATCCCCGCCATCGTGACGCACATCCAATCTGAGGATTGGTTCGTCACGATAGATCTAAAGGACGCCTATTTCCAGGTCTCCATCCGTCCTTCTCACAGGAAGTTCCTGAGGTTTGCTTTCGGGGGTGTGGCTTACCAGTATCGGGTTCTTCCATTCGGCCTGGCACTTCCCCTAGCACATTCACCAAGTGTATGGATGCAGCACTGGCCCCGCTGAGGCTCCAGGGCATCCGGATTTCAACTTCATTGACGACTGGCTCATCCTAGCCCAGTCTCGAGAGTTGGCGGTTCGGCATCGAGATGTTGTTCTGGCTCATCTGCGGCGTTTAGGGCTGAGGGGGGGTCCCTCTAAGGAAGATCTGGCGGAGCTTCGCAGAACCACGGAGCGTTAGACGCAGAAAGGGGGAAGCGTTCCGCCAGTACCTCCCTCGCCGGTCAGCACTGGCCCCGCTGAGGCTCCAGGGCATCCGGATTTCAACTTCATCGACGACTGGCTCATCCTAGCCCAGTCTCGAGAGTTGGTGGTTCGGCATCGAGATGTCGTTCTGGCTCATCTGCGGCGTTTAGGGCAGAGGGGGGGTCCCTCTAAGGAAGATCTGGCGGAGCTTCGCAGAACCACGGAGCGTTTCCATCCGTCCTTCTCACAGGAAGTTCCTGAGGTTTGCCTTCGGGGGTGTGGCTCACCAGTATCGGGTTCTTCCATTCGGCCTGGCACTTCCCCTCGCACATTCACCAAGTGTATGGATGCAGCACTGGCCCCGCTGAGGCTCCAGGGCATCCGGATTTCAACTTCATCGACGACTGGCTCATCCTAGCCCAGTCTCGAGAGTTGGCGGTTCGGCATCGAGATGTCGTTCTGGCTCATCTGCGGCGTTTAGGGCTGAGGCTCAACGCAAAGAAGAGCGTGCTGGCGCCCACCCAACGAACTACGTTCCTAGGGGTTGTATGGGATTCGGCAACGATGCGGGCACAATTGTCTCCGGCACGTGTC
>NW_025738267.1:0-1127 GCF_021292245.1 Micropterus dolomieu
CAAAAATCCCAACCTTCTACCACCTTTCCCAAGCTACTTCTCTTCAGGGGCTACCTAGGGGCCCAAAATCTCACCAGCTATATTCAGCATCCCACACAGATCATACAGTTGTATTTTAGTATTAAAACTCCATTTAGAACTTATTCGGTGGCTGTTAAAAAACAAAGACCACAAAAGGAGATTAACGCTGTCGCTTAGGCTTAAGAAGCAACGCATATGTCTGAAATTGTTTCTTCAAGTATGTGTAGAACAAAGTCAGACCATTGTAGAAAACTTGGTCCCATGTGTCAACAGGTCACTGGAAGCCATCAACTCAGTATGTAAAGACTAAAACAGCCAGCTTCTACCTTTTAGGGGCTTTAATGTAAAAATCACTGAGTTGAGCTCCAAATGGCTTCAAACTCACCCAGAAGACTCATACAGACAACGCCATCAAAAATCCCAACCTTCTACCACCTTTCCCAAGCTACTTCTCTTCAGGGGTTACCTAGGGGCCCAAAATCTCAACAGCTATATTCAGCGTCCCACACAGATCATACAGTTGTATTCAGGGCCCGAGCACGACCGTGTGAGGTCCCTATTGAATTTGCTCGGATTATTAGGGCCCGAGCACGACCGTGCGAGGTCCCTATTGAATTTGCTCGGATAATATTTTTTTTGTAGGGCCCGAGCACGACCGTACGAGGTCCCTATTGAATTTGCTCGGATTATTAGGGCCCGAGCACGACCGTGCGAGGTCCCTATTGAATTTGTTCGGAATATTAGGGCCCGAGCACGACCGTGCGAGGTCCCTATTGAATTTGCTCGGATTATTTTTTTAGGGCCCGAGCACGACCGTGCGAGGTCCCTATTGAATTTGTTCGGAATATTAGGGCCCGAGCACGACCGTGCGAGGTCCCTATTGAATTTGCTCGGATTATTTTTTTAGGGCCCGAGCACGACCGTGTGAGGTCCCTATTGAATTTGCTCGGATTATTTTTAGGGCCCGAGCACGACCGTGCGAGGTCCCTATTGAATCTGCTCGGATTATTTTTTTTTTTTTTTTTTTTTTTCTGCAAAGTAGGCCCAAATGACATGGCCTAAACATACTCGAAAACTCACCAAATTTTGCAAACATGTCAGAACCG
>NW_025738268.1:0-1452 GCF_021292245.1 Micropterus dolomieu
GTAATAAGCAGAAATTAACAGTTAATAAGCAGCAATTAAAAAATAATCAAACACTTTATAAAGATGTTTATAACACAAATAAGTGTTAACTAAAGCACAATTAACTCATTTATTATTGATAAGACACTTATAGGCCCTTATTAGGAACTTGTTGATGTTTATTTACCTGTCATAAACATTATTAAGCTGTTTATTAACATTTTATAAGGGCTGGTTATTGATAAATTAAAAGAATTGTTATTTACTAGTAGGACACTTGTAGTGGGTTAGGGTTAAAAAATCTTAATATTTATAGGCAGCTTATAAAATACATTTTTATTAATATTGACACTTAACGTTAGCATGCAGCTATGAAATAAGGCATGTAGTTTAAGCTAACGTTAGCATGCAGCTATAAAATAAGGCATGTAGTTTAAGCTAACATTAGCATGCAGCTATAAAATAAGGCGTGTAGTTTAAGCTACTGTTAGCATGCAGCTATAAAATAAGGCGTGTAGTTTAAGCTAACTTTAGCATGCAGCTATGAAATAAGGCATGTAGTTTAAGCTAACTTTAGCATGCAGCTATAAAATAAGGCATGTAGTTTAAGCTAACATTAGCATGCAGCTATAAAATAAGGCATGTAGGTAAGCTAACATTAGCATGCAGCTATAAAATAAGGCATGTAGTTTAAGCTAACATTAGCATGCAGCTATAAAATAAGGCGTGTAGTTTAAGCTAACATTAGCATGCAGCTATAAAATAAGGCGTGTAGTTTAAGCTAACTTTAGCATGCAGCTATGAAATAAGGCATGTAGTTTAAGCTAACTTTAGCATGCAGCTATAAAATAAGGCATGTAGTTTAAGCTAACTTTAGCATGCAGCTATAAAATAAGGCATGTAGTTTAAGCCAACATTAGCATGCAGCTATAAAATAAGGCATGTAGTTTAAGCTAACATTAGCATGCTGCTATAAAATAAGGCATGTAGTTTAAGCTAACATTAGCATGCAGCTATAAAATAAGGCATGTCGCGTAAGCCAACATTAGCACTTGGATTTTTAGAGCAGCTTGAATAATGTCTTAGGGTGTTTTCTCTCAACCTGGACATTAGAAATTGGTCCAAGAGATGGCTGCAGTGGCAGCGTGAAACAAGCTACAATGTAACATTAATATGCCGCTGCACACCTTCAGTTTCCATCCATAACGTGCTTGTTTTGCCACTGACACGCTCAGATAATTATTCTTAGTGTCTGACAACATTATGGAAAGGATCCCAGCTGAGGTCAAGCTTTTGTTAAAGAGTAAGATCCGTTTTGTTTTAACATGAAACATCCCTGAAATCGCCAAACCCACCAGACTCTATTCAAATTAACTGTCATTTTATCGTCATAAAATACACATTTAAAGTCGACAGGAACAAGATAAAACCTTCACAAACCATCTTAGTTGTCTAAGAAAATAAGAAATGTAC
>NW_025738270.1:0-856 GCF_021292245.1 Micropterus dolomieu
TCTGATGTTGGTCAGTTCAGGGGCTCTGATGTTGGTCAGTTCAGGGGCTCTGATGTTGGTCAGTTTAGGGGCTCTGATGTTGGTCAGTTTAGGGGCTCTGATGTTGGTCAGTTTAGGGGCTCTGATGTTGGTCTGATGTTTGTCAGTTCAGGGGCTCTGATGTTGGTCTGATGTTTGTCAGTTCAGGGGCTCTGATGTTGGTCTGATGTTGGTCAGTTCAGGGGCTCTGATGTTGGTCTGATGTTGGTCAGTTCAGGGGCTCTGATGTTGGTCTGATGTTTGTCAGTTCAGGGGCTCTGATGTTTGTCAGTTCAGGGGCTCTGATGTTGGTCAGTTCAGGGGCTCTGATGTTGGTCTGATGTTGGTCAGTTCAGGGGCTCTGATGTTGGTCAGTTCAGGGGCTCTGATGTTGGTCAGTTCAGGGGCTCTGATGTTGGTCTGATGTTGGTCAGTTCAGGGGCTCTGATGTTGGTCTGATGTTGGTCAGTTTAGGGGCTCTGATGTTGGTCAGTTTAGGGGCTGTGATGTTGGTCAGTTTAGGGGCTGTGATGTTGGTCTGATGTTGGTCAGTTTAGGGGCTGTGATGTTGGTCAGTTTAGGGGCTGTGATGTTGGTCAGTTTAGGGGCTCTGATGTTGGTCAGTTTAGGGGCTCTGATGTTGGTCAGTTTAGGGGCTCTGATGTTGGTCAGTTCAGGGGCTCTGATGTTGGTCAGTTCAGGGGCTCTGATGTTGGTCAGTTCAGGGGCTCTGATGTTGGTCTGATGTTGGTCAGTTCAGGGGCTCTGATGTTGGTCTGATGTTGGTCAGTTCAGGGGCTCTGATGTTGGTCTGATGTTGGTCAGTTCAGGGGCTCTG
>NW_025738271.1:0-729 GCF_021292245.1 Micropterus dolomieu
GGAGACTGAAACACAGTGAGGTGGTGGAGGTGGTGGTGGTGGAGACTGAAACACAGCGAGTTGAGGTGGTGGAGACTGAAACACAGTGAGGTGAGGTGGTGGAGGTGGTGGAGACGGAAACACAGTGAGGTGGTGGAGGTGGTGGTGGAGACTGAAACACAGTGAGGTGGTGGTGGTGGTGGTGGTGGAGACTGAAATACAGTGAGGTGGTGGTGGAGACTGAAACACAGTGAGGTGGTGGTGGAGACTGAAACACAGTGAGGTGGTGGAGACTGAAATACAGTGAGGTGGTGGTGGTGGTGGTGGAGACTGAAACACGGTGAGATGGTGGTGGTGGAGGTGGTGGTGGAGACTGAAACACAGTGAGGTGGTGGAGGTGGTGGTGGTGGTGGAGACTGAAACACAGTGAGGTGGTGGTGGTAGTGGAGACTGAAACACAGTGAGGTGGTGGTGGTGCTGGAGACTGAAACACAGTGAGGTGGTGGTGGAGACTGAAACACAGTGAGGTGGTGGAGACTGAAACACAGTGAGGTGGTGGTGGTGGTGGTGGAGACTGAAACACAGTGAGGTGGTGGAGGTGTTGGTGGTGGTGGAGACTGAAACACAGTGAGGTGGTGGTGGTGGTGGAGACTGAAACACAGTGAGGTGGTGGTGGTGGAGACTGAAACACAGTGAGGTGGTGGTGGTGGTGGTGGTGGTGGTGGAGACTGAAACACAGTGAGGTGGTGG
>NW_025738272.1:0-1135 GCF_021292245.1 Micropterus dolomieu
TTGTCACTAAATATTACTGCTCCTCTAAAGGTTAGGCCTACGTCTAAAGCTAGTAAGCAACCATGGATAAATGACAGCATTCGCAGCCTAAAAAGGGAATGCAGGAAAGCAGAGCGCAGATGGAAAAAATCCAGTCTCCAAGTCCATTACCTCAGTCTGAAGGATTTATCAATTAAATACAATAACTTGGTTAAGGATGCGAGAACACACTATTTTTCTGAACTCATTACTACACATAAACACAATCCCAGGTTTCTGTTTAAGACTGTGGATCAGCTGGTAAACCCAACCCCTCCTTGTGCCTCAGCTGGAAGTAATGATGACTGTGAATTGTTTTTATCTTATTTTACCAATAAGGTGGTGTCAATCAGAGCCTCTATTACCCCCGTGGCCTCTTACTCAGAGGTCCCTCACCAGCAACAACAGAGTTTTAACCAGTTTTATCACATCGACTTGTCTGAGCTTTTAAAAACAGTATCACAAATGAGAGTGTCCTCCAGCCCACTTGATGCAATACCTACAAAGTTTTTACTGAAAGTAATAGATTCTGTTGGGCCCCATTTGATCTCTGTTTTCAACAGCTCCCTATCTACTGGTTGTGTCCGAAACCTGGTTTAGATCCCTCCCTCCCACATAATTTTAGACCAATTTCAAAACTGCCTTTTATTGCAAAGATTCTAGAAAGAATTGTGTCCAAACAGCTGCTCACTGTACTGGAAAATAACAAATTATTTGAAAAGTTTCAGTCTGGTTTCAGGAAGTACCACAGCACTGAGACTGCCCTGCTTAAAGTCACCAATGACCTTTTAATGTCTGCTGATGAAGGCATGTGCTCAGTTCTGGTACTCCTGGACCTTAGCGCTGCTTTTGACACCATTGATCACAACATCATGTTAAACAGACTTAGGAACTGGGTGGGGATCCTACCTGTCAAATAGGAAGTTTTGCGTGTCTGTAAACAATTATGTCTCTTCATTCTGTCCAATTAAATATGGTGTGCCTCAGGGGTCGGTCTTAGGACCCATTTTGTTTTCCTTGTATCTGCTTCCCCTTGGACATATTATCCATAAACATGGCATTTCTTTTCATATTTATGCTGATGACACACAAATATACTTGCCCGTCAGATCCACAG
>NW_025738272.1:1155-2027 GCF_021292245.1 Micropterus dolomieu
CAACAGCTCCCTATCTACTGGTTGTGTCCCTGATTATTTTAAAACGGCTTGCGTGAACCCACTTTTAAAGAAACCTGGTTTAGATCCCTCCCTCCCACATAATTTTAGACCAATTTCAAAACTGCCTTTTATTGCAAAGATTCTAGAAAGAATTGTGTCCAAACAGCTGCTCACTGTACTGGAAAATAACAAATTATTTGAAAAGTTTCAGTCTGGTTTCAGGAAGTACCACAGCACTGAGACTGCCCTGCTTAAAGTCACCAATGACCTTTTAATGTCTGCTGATGAAGGCATGTGCTCAGTTCTGGTACTCCTGGACCTTAGCGCAGCTTTTGACCTAGAATGGTTTTCATCCTACCTGTCAAATAGGAAGTTTTGCGTGTCTGTAAACAACTATGTCACCTCGTTCTGTCCAGTTAAATATGGTGTGCCTCAGGGGTCGGTCTTAGGACCCATTTTGTTTTCCTTGTATCTGCTTCCCCTTGGACATATTATCCATAAACATGGCATTTCTTTTCATATTTATGCTGATGACACACAAATATACTTGCCCGTCAGATCCACAGACCCTGGAATGCTGAGTTCACTTAACTGCCTTTATGAAGTTAAAAAATGGATGTCAAATAATTTCCTCTAACTGAACTCCGACAAAACAGAAATCCTGGTCATTGGGTCCCAGCAGATGGCAAATCAAATACTGCCATCTGCTGGTTCCCTAGTAAATCACATTAAGCCTGTGGCAAAGAACCTTGGTGTTTGGTTTGATAGTAATTTAAATTTCGAGCAGCACACCACAAAGCCTGTTCAATCATGTTTTTATCAACTTAGAAATATAGCAAAAATTTGATCTATGTTAACTTTTAAGGACACCA
>NW_025738273.1:0-880 GCF_021292245.1 Micropterus dolomieu
GTATACTGGAGGTCTATATCAATAAAGTTAAGGTATACTGGAGGTCTATATCAATAAAGTTAAGGTATACTGGAGGTCTATATCAATAAAGTTAAGGTATACTGGAGGTCTATATCAATAAAGTTAAGGTATACTGGAGGTCTATATCAATAAAGTTAAGGTATACTGGAGGTCTATATCAATAAAGTTAAGGTCTATTGGAGGTCTATATCAATAAAGTTAAGGTCTATTGGAGGTCTATATCAATAAAGTTAAGGTCTATTGGAGGTCTATATCAATAAAGTTATGGTATACTGAGGTCTATATCAATAAAGTTAAGGTATACTGGAGGTCTATATCAATAAAGTTAAGGTATACTGGAGGTCTATATCAATAAAGTTAAGGTATACTGGAGGTCTATATCAATAAAGTTAAGGTATACTGGAGGTCTATATCAATAAAGTTAAGGTATACTGGAGGTCTATATCAATAAAGTTAAGGTATACTGGAGGTCTATATCAATAAAGTTAAGGTATACTGGAGGTCTATATCAATAAAGTTATGGTATACTGAGGTCTATATCAATAAAGTTATGGTATACTGAGGTCTATATAAATAAAGTTAAGGTATACTGGAGGTCTATATCAATAAAGTTAAGGTATACTGGAGGTCTATATCAATAAAGTTAAGGTATACTGAGGTCTATATCAATAAAGTTAAGGTATACTGGAGGTCTATATAAATAAAGTTATGGTATACTGAGGTCTATATAAATAAAGTTAAGGTATACTGAGGTCTATATAAATAAAGTTAAGGTATACTGAGGTCTATATCAATAAAGTTAAGGTATACTGGAGGTCTATATCAATAAAGTTAAGGTATACTGGAGGTCTATATCAAT
>NW_025738274.1:0-994 GCF_021292245.1 Micropterus dolomieu
CCGACTTCCTGTTGACTTTAGGCTATGGGTTCTTGAGGCTTTTTTGTGCGTCTTGACATGATACACGTCCCCAGAAAATTTCGTAGATGTAGGTTGAACGTGAACGAGGGGCTAATTTTTTCCAATTTTCTAGGTGGCGCTAGCGAGTCATTTTGCAACGCCCATGTGCGAAACTTGTAGAATACGAAATTTTTCACCGGTTCTGACATGTTTGCAAATTTTGGTGAGTTTTCGAGTATGTTTAGGCCATGTCATTTGGGCCTACTTTGCAGAAAAAAGAAAAAAAAAAATCCGAGCAAATTCAATAGGGACCTCACACGGTCGTGCTCGGGCCCTAAAAAATATAATCCGAGCAGATTCAATAGGGACCTCGCACGGTCGTGCTCGGGCCCTAAAAATAATCCGAGCAGATTCAATAGGGTCCTCGTACGGTCGTGCTCGGGCCCTAATAATCCGAGCAAATTCAATAGGGACCTCGCACGGTCGTGCTCGGGCCCTAATAATCCGAGCAAATTCAATAGGGACCTCGCACGGTCGTGCTCGGGCCCTAATTTATTTTATTGTTTGGGTACATGTTCACATCTGAAACAAACTTTACGTGCTTGATAACTCTCCCACCCCGCAGACATCTACACACCAATACCGATTTATATTCATAGCGGCAAGTGCTATGTAGCTCCACATAGGGGACACAGGAAGTGACATATAGCACATTCATGCGGCGTCGGAACCGTAGCGTAGCAAATTCACAGCCGCACCGGCAGAGCTCCAGAATGTGCAACGCAGCCGGCTCACACCCGGACGCGCTACAAGTGCGAGGGCCCGCCCAACACTGCTTGCAGCTTTAATTAGGGCCCGAGCACGACCGTGTGAGGTCCCTATTGAATTTGCTGGGATTTTTTTTTTAGGGCCCGAGCACGACCGTGTGAGGTCCCTATTGAATTTGCTCGGATTATTAGGGCCCGAGCACGACCGTGCGAGGTCCCTATTGAAT
>NW_025738275.1:0-1266 GCF_021292245.1 Micropterus dolomieu
CATGTTCCCAGGTAAGGACTACTAGCCAATCAGAAGCAGAGAAGGGCGGGTCGTAAGAAACAAGGTAGTGTGATCCAAATCAAAGCCTCTTCAGACTGCGACCGTAACCTAGCAGATGGTAGAAGTTACTCACAAGTCCACAACATCATTGTTCCACATCTTACAATAAACCACTACAAAAATCACCATATTTCAACTCTATTTTA
Source organism: Micropterus dolomieu (assembly GCF_021292245.1). Lineage (NCBI taxonomy): Eukaryota > Metazoa > Chordata > Actinopteri > Centrarchiformes > Centrarchidae > Micropterus > Micropterus dolomieu. Next base: position 207 of record NW_025738275.1, read on the forward strand.
CATAAAAATTGGCCAAACAATTTGAACGTTTGCTCCGTAGCTCTCACATCAGGTGTAACATTATAGCTTAACTGTAGGTGTGTTATCCAACGTTTACAACTCCGCACTTGAACAGTCTGAAGTTACATTGCCGTGTTTATTTTAAATATAATTCCCAACCAATAAAGCAAACTTACAGGTTGTGATTGTGAATTTCCAGAGTTGCATCGTCTTTTAGGACTAAAACGTTGAACTGTTGCCGGTGTTCTGACGATCTTTGCTGCCTTGCCGAAAAATGCGACCATAGCGCAAATCGATAGACTGACTCTACTCGGCCCTGCTCCGTTTTCCATTGCAGGTAGTACCCAGAGATAGTACGCAGCCTGACGTCATAGCGACGCCACAAACAACGGCCATGACGTAATGTTCAATGCGACACACACACCAGCGATCCACACAGCTTTCTCTTTTTTAATTTAAAACGTTTGAACATTCCTCAGAATGTAAAGACAGATAAGCGGTATGAAAACCTTCCAGCTGTGTTTTCCTCTGCCGTTGTTGCTGCAGCGGTCTGTGTGACGGCGGGAGCAGAGGGCTCTGTGAGCGGGCGGCTGGCCGGCCTCACACGCTCCTCCCGCGGGTCGCCGCAGTCTTCCCCCGCCACCGCCTGCGGAGCTCCTCAACTCCGAAAATATTCAAGCACATTTTTGTTCCGCCGTCACTTCTCGTGAAACTTTGAATATTGGAAATCTACACAGCTGATTCACCTCAAAACTTCTCAGAATAGGATTTAATGATGAAATAATGTATGAAAACTAAAATATAAAACTTCCTGTTGCCTCTGTCTGGTGCAATGATGATGCAGTGAAAAGTGATGATTCTCTCTGACCAATCAGCAGTCTGTCCTGTTTTCACGTTACATTTTAGTTTCCCTCAGCTTGGAACCTCGATGAGGTGAGGTGATACGAAAAAAGTACCTGGAAGCAGGAACAGGTGCAACATTTCTACAATGGAAAACCAAACAAAGGCGAGTCGAGCCAAAGGGCCTCCGCTCAGACTAGCTTGGTTTGAGGGCGTGTCT
>NW_025738276.1:0-1366 GCF_021292245.1 Micropterus dolomieu
GCAGTGCTGATTTAAACAGACGTCCACCAACTCTGAGGATGCCATCTTCGATGAAGGGGTCGAGGCGATACAGAGGACTGTCTTTAAAAACAGTCTTTGGGTCATGTTCTAGTGAGGAAATTTCAGTACTGAATCTTTGGTTTTGTGCAAACTGAATTATTGCCTTTTCAGCTTCCTCCAAGCGCTCTGGTGTCAAGCTGGATTTTCCAAGTGCGGCTTTGAATTTTTTAATCTCCTTTTCCACATTCTCATTCTGGTTGACCACATATTCTTTTCTCTTTCGGCTCAAAAGTAAAAGTCTTTCTTTCAGCTCCAACAGCCAGGCCACTGATGTCTTAAGCTTTCTCCAGGATGAAAAATAGTGAACGAGCTGACTGAGAGGATTGTCACTGTGTATTGTAACAACATTCACCTTAAGTTCCCTTTTCACCTCTGCATCATCAGATGGAATGGAAGAGGAGTCCAAGTCGAGTTTCGGCCACCTGGTGGGGGGCAAGTGCAAAAAGTTCGGTCCTTTTAGCCATTTTCCTTTCCCAAACTCTTGAGCTCTTAGTCCTCGAGAAGCTTCATCTGCAGGATTGTCTTTGGTGTTTACATACCTCCACTGATCTTTGTCTGTGGATTCTCTTATAGTACTGACACGATTGGCAACATATGTGTGAAAGCGCTTTGTTTCATTGAAGATGTACTTGAGAACAGTAGTGCTATCGGTCCAAAAGAATGACCTTTGCAATGGCAACTGTAGCTCTTTCAACAGCATTGTGTTCACTCGAACAGCAAGCACAGCTGCAGCAAGCTCAAGGCGTGGAATGGTTAGTTGCTTTAGAGGAGCGACACGAGCCTTGCCTGTGATAAATGAAACATGCACGTTGTCAGTGCTCTCCAATCTCAAGTATGAATCCGTGCCATATCCTGTTTGACTAGCATCTGAAAAATGATGCAGTTCTGCTTTCACTTGTGTTCCAAAGTTTTTGGGTTTAATGCACCGTTCCACTTTAAATCCACTCATATGCTGAAGTTCAGAGAGCCACTCAGACCAATGTTCGGAGACATCACGGGGAACTGGCTCATCCCATTTGAAGTTCATTCTGCACAACTCCTGTAACAGTAACTTGGCAGGGATTATGAAAGGAGACAGAAAACCCAGCGGGTCGTAAAGAGAGCTCACCACAGAAAGGATGCCCCTCCTAGTGTGTGGACGTTCCTGCACTGCAGTCCTGAAGCTGAACGTATCTTGAACACACCATTGCATCCCCAGAGCTCTTTCCACAGGGAGTTGGTCCCTGTCCAAATCCATGTTCTCCAAACCCACTGCTCTGATCTCGCTAGGAATAAGTGCAAACACATTTGAGTTATTTGTGACCCA
>NW_025738277.1:0-1463 GCF_021292245.1 Micropterus dolomieu
GTTTCTATTAGTATGAAGCTGGGGTCATTTCTGTAATTAAGAAACTCAAGATAGGGGACAAGTTAGGGTTTTGTATGGGAGCTGGTTACATTACCTCCGCCCTTCACGCCAACTCCAAAAGGGGAGAATCTGACAGATGCAAACAATCTGAGCTGAAAATGGGGATTTATTTTCCTCTCATGATTTGATTTGTCCTCAAATGTGACACAGATGTAATAATGTGAATAATATTATTCAAGTAAAGTACTGAATAAGTAGTTAATGTGGCTTTCATGTGTGATTGAATAGTAGCATATCGTCTGCGTAAAGATTGACCTCAGTCAGGACCTTCACACGTTCTGTCAAGAGTCAATCAGTGTTACCTTATCAGCTACTTGTTACCTGATGGAAATGTCATTTAGTGAATAACAGCACCACAGCAGAGACAAACTCACTATTTGTCAGAGTTGTGAGAGGAAGGAGGGAGGGATTAAGGGAGGAGCAAAACTGGGACTGGGAAAGACACAAACTTTCACAGTGGTGTTTGATCCAAAACCAGACAGATTCTCTTTAAGATGCTGTCAGTGCTCTTCAGTCTGTTTGTGACTTTGTTTCTGCTCACAATAAGAGGTAGGTGAGATCATCAACATTAAGAGAGTTTCAATTATAGAAACCTTTAGATTGTAAAGTTACAGACTTATGTCTTCCTTCAGGTGTCAGCTGTGAAGAACTCACTGCAGTCAGGAATGAAGAGTTCACTTTAGAAGGCGGCTCTGTTACTCTGTCCTACACATACTCTAAAAAAGCAAATGTTGGAGATTATTTCTTCTGGTATCGACAATATCCAGGAAAACCACCAGGGCTCCTCATCTCACACTCTGCTTCAGGAGCAGTAGGAAATGATCCAATCCCTGGACTGTCTGTTAAAGTGAGTGATGATAAAACCCAAATGGATCTGCAGATTTCCTCTGCTGCAGTGACAGACTCTGCTGTGTACTACTGTGCTGTGAAGCCCACAGTGACAGGAAACACCAAAACTCTGTACAAAAACCTGACAGCTCCTCTGAAGATTTACTCACTTCAGCTCCTCCTTTAACTGAACAACAGCGCCACCAAGTGGATACTGACAACACAATCTAAAGACACATTACAATGTTACTCCTGTTATTAATAAAACACAACAGCTATCTATTTACAGCGAGACACTCCACAAGGAAGTCTTCTTCTACACAGAATGCTTTGGTATCACTGATGATGAGACAAACTAAAATGATTACAGACCCATGGTGATGAATTAACTATTCCAGGGTGAAAAGTGGTTAAAGAGGCTTTGTTGTAACAGAAAGTTCACACGTTAAAGCTCCTCATTATGAGCTGCTCTGGATAAGAGCATCAGCTAAACAGCTGAGATGTAAATGAGATGTAAATGTTGAGAGTTCCTCAACAGATGATGAAGAGGAAGGGCCAATGATGTGAAGGCCCAG
>NW_025738278.1:0-1571 GCF_021292245.1 Micropterus dolomieu
CCCGCCCCTTTCCCCCTCACCCCCACGCGCCCCCCCTGCCACCCTCCATCCTGAACCCCAAGCGGCCCCTCTTGCATCCTTCAATCCTGAACCCCAAAAGGCCCCTCTTGCATCCTTCGATCCTGAACCCCAAGCGGCCCCTCTTGCATCCTTCGATCCTGAACCCCAAGCGGCCCCTCTTGTATCCTTCAATCCTGAGACCCAAGCGGCCCCTCTTGCATCCTTCAATCCTGAGACCCAAGCGGCCCCTCTTGCATCCTTCATCCTGAACCCTAAGCGGCCCCTCTTGCATCCTTCAATCCTGAACCCCAAGCGGCCCCTCTTGCATCCTTCAATCCTGAACCCCAAGCGGCCCCTCTTGCATCCTTCATCCTGAACCCCAAGCGGCCCCCCTTGTATCCTTCAATCCTGAACCCCAAGCGGCCCCTCTTGCAATAACTGGCTTCTTGGGTCCACGTCAGCCACTTTAAATCTATCCCAAAGCCCACGTTCCAAATCAACTAGCTGAGGACGCGCTGACAGGAAAAATGGCCGGCTTGTTGTTTCAAGTAAAGCAAAGTCACTCGAACGTGGTTAACATGTTTTTGTTGAAATGCCTTTAAGTAAATGTATTAGCAGTGAGAAAATAACACGACTGATGTTAATTATTTCCCCTATATTCATTCAGGAGCGCTGCTGAATTATGGCTGCCGCTGTTAAAATTTCACACCATTATCAAGATCAATGTGGTATTAATCACGTTCAGTCACACTCTTTGCGAGCACGCCAACACTCACACTTCAGACTGCGCAGCTGAGCAGGAAAGCGAACAGTACGTCACAGTATTAGCTCATTTTATAGGAGGTTACTAGTAAGTTAGCTGCACGCCATTACTACCTACTGTACCTGTTCAGTGCTGAGGTCAGTTGTTTCTAATAACTGAGCTCCTTTTAATTCAATTCAATTCAATTCAATTTATTTATATAGCGCCAAATCACAACAACAGTTATCTCACAGCGCTTTTCATAAAAGAGCAGGTCTAGACCGAACTCTATGCTATTTACAGAAGCCCAACAGTTCCCACCAAGAGCAGCACTAGGAGACAGAGGCAAGGAAAAACTTCCTTTTAAGAGGCAGAAACCTCGAGCAGAACCATGACTCAGGGTGGGCGGCCATCTGCCTCCACCGGTTGGGGTGAGAGAGAGATGCAAGGAGAGAGAGAGAGGGGAGGGAGGCAGCCCACACAACACACACACACAGAGGCACAGACAGTGAAGGCAATGTTGCTACAGACCAAATGAAAAATGGTACAGATATTCACAATAGTGTTAATGGTAACCATCGTAATGTTAATGATTATAATAACAATAATAACAATAAGACTAGTAACAATAGTCGTTGCAGCAGAGGGTGTCGAGCAGGAACACGGGGGCAGCAGGTGACCCGCAACCACAGATCCAGACTCCACAGCTCCAGAGCCAGAAAACCTGCAGGAAGTGATAGGAGGAGAGAGGAGAGGGACGAGAAAGCACAAGACTACCAGAAAGGGGAGAAGTTGTGTTAGTAACATGCAATAATGGGATGAGGTTGCA
>NW_025738279.1:0-948 GCF_021292245.1 Micropterus dolomieu
AGGAGAACAATCAGTAGGTTTAAAGAGTTACCTAGCCAGAGAGTCAGAATCAGGATGTTTCTCAGCCAGTGGTTCATGTCTGCAGTGAGAGGGGAGGAGAGAGAGGAAGAACATTGATACTCTGATGGATCTGGGCCTTCACATCATTGGCCCTTCCTCTTCATCATCTGTTGAGGAACTCTCAACATTTACATCTCAGCTGTTTAGCTGATGCTCTTATCCAGAGCAGCTCATAATGAGGAGCTTTAACATGTGAACTTTCTGTTACAACAAAGTCTCTTTAACCACTTTTCACCCTGGAATAGTTAATTCATCAACATGGGTCTGTAATCATTTTAGTTTGTCTCATCATCAGTGATACCAAAGCATTCTGTGTAGAAGAAGACTTCCTTGTGGAGTGCCTTACTGTACAGAAATGGCCTCAATTAAACACCATGATCTGGATTAACTGTGTTTTATTAATAACAGGAGTAATGTTGTAACTTGTCATTAGATTGTGTTGTCAGTGTCCACTTGGTGGCGCTGCTGTTCAGTTAAAGGAGGAGCTGCAGTGAGTAAATCTTCAGAGGAGCTGTCAGGTTTTTGTACAGAGTTTTGGTGTTTCCTGTCACTGTGGGCCTCACAGCACAGTAGTACACAGCAGAGTCTGTCACTGCAGCAGAGGAGATCTGCAGATTTATCTCTTTTTGCTCCACTTGAATCTTTAGTCCAGGTTTTTGATTATTTCCTACTGCTCCTGAAGCAGAGTGTGAGATGAGGAACTCTGGTGGTTTTCCTGGATGCTGTAGATACCAGAAGAATCGATCTTGACCAGTAGCTTTTTTAGAGTATGTGTAGGACAGAGTAACAGAGCTGCCTTCTAAAGTGAACTCTTCATTCCTGACTGCAGTGAGTTCTTCACAGCTGACACCTGAAGGAAGAGATAACTCTGTTATTTCATGTTGTAAA